>NW_027488366.1:19696969-20000000 GCF_051014445.1 Colletes latitarsis
TAACATGCGTCATCCTCTAAAATATTTATCAAGACCAGGTTTAATTGAATGTTTCAGTGTGGTACCACATTACTACGTGATCCAAACCAATAAAAACCCAGGATCCGTTCAAAAAGTATCTGAAGAATGCGAAAGTGTGAGTCTGATGAGTGAAAATCCCAGACCTAACCTAGACCTAACATGCGTTATCCTCTAAAATATTGATGCAAACCAGGTTTAATGGACTGTTTCAGTGTGGTACCACACTACTACGTGATCCAAACCAGAAAAAAAGCAGGATCTGTTCAACAAGTATGTGAAAAACGCGAAAGTATGAGCCTGATGAGGGCAAATCCCAGACCTATCCCAGACCTAACTTGCGTTGTCCTCTAAGATATTGATGGAAACCAGGTTTAATTGACTGTTTCAGTGTTGTACTTCATTACTACGTGATGCAATCCAGAAACAGCCCAGGATCTAGCCATGAAGTATGAGAAATATGCGAAAGTATGAGCCTGATGAGGGCAAATCCTAGACCTAAGCCAGACCTAACATGCGTTGTCCTCTAAAATATTTATCAAAACCAGGTTTAATTGATTGTATCAGCGTGGTCCCACATTACTACGTGATGCAATCCAGAAAAAGCACAGGATCTAGCCATCAAGTATGAGAAATATGCGAAAGAATGAGCCTGATGAGGGCGAATCCCAGACCTATCCCAGACCTAACTTGCGTTATCCTCTAGAATATTAATCCAAACCAGGTTTAGTGGACTGTTTCAGTGTGGTACCACATTACTATGTGATCTAAACCAGAAAATAACCCAGGATCTGTTCAACGAGTATGTGAAGTGTGCGAAAGTATGAGTCTGATGAGGGCAAATCCTAGACCTAAGCCTGACCTAACATGCGTTGTTCTCTAAAATATTTATCAAAACCAGGTTTAATTGATTGTATCAGTGTGGTACCACACTACTACGTGACCCAAACCGGAAAAAACCCAGGATCTAGCCATCAAGTATGAGAAATATGCGAATGTATGAGCCTGATGAGGGCGAATCCCAGACCTATCCCAGACCTAACTTGCGTTATCCTCTAAAATATTGATCCAAACCAGGTTTAGTGGACTGTTTCAGTGTGGTACCACACTACTACGTGACCCAAACCGGAAAAAACCCAGGATCTGTTCAACAAGTATGTGAAAAACGCGAAAGTATGAGCCTGATGAGGGCAAATCCCAGACCTATCCAAGACCTAACTTGCGTTGTCCTCTAAGATATTGATGGAAACCAAGTTTAATCGACTGTTTCAGTGTTGTACTTCATTACTACGTGATGCAATCCAGAAAAAGCCCAGGATCTAGCCATCAAGTATGAGAAATATGCGAAAGAATGAGCCTGATGAGAGCAAATCCCAGACCTAACCTAGACCTAACATGAATTATTCTCTAAAATATTGATCGAAACCAGGTTTAATTGACTGTTTCAGTGTTGCACTTCGTTACTACGTGATCCAAACCAGTAAAAACCCAGGATCCGTTCAAAAAGTATGTGAAGAATGCGAACGTATGAGTCTGATGAGTGAAAATCCCCGGCCTAACCTAGACCTAACATGCGTTATCCTCAAAAATATTGATCGAAACCTGGTTTAATCGACTGCTTCAGTGAGGTACCACATTACTATGTGATCCAAACCAGAAAATAACCCAGGATCTGTTCAACGAGTATGTGGAGTGTGCGAAAGTATGAGTCTGATGAGGGCAAATCCCAGACCTATCCCAGACCTAACATGCGTTATCCTCTAAAATATTTATCAATACCAGGTTTAATTGATTGTTTCAGTGTGATCCCACATTACTACGTGATCCAAACCAGAAAAAACCCAGGATCCGTTCAGAAAGTATGTGAAGAATGCGAAAGTATGAGTCTGATGAGTGAAAATCCCAGACCTAACCTAGACCTAACATGCGTTATCCTCTAAAATATTTATCATGACCAGGTTTAATTGATTGTTTCAGTGTGGTCCCACATTACTACGTGATCCAAACCAGAAAAAACCCAGGATCTGTTCAACAAGTATGTGAAAAACGCGAAAGTATGAGCCTGATGACAGCAAATCCCAGACCTCTCCCAGCCCTAACTTGCGTTGTCCTCTAAGATATTGATGGAAACCAGGTTTAATTGACTGTTTCAGTGTTGTACTTCATTTCTACGTGATGCAATCCAGAAAAAGCCCAGGATCTAGCCATCAAGTATGAGAAATATGCGAAAGAATGAGCCTGATGAGAGCAAATCCCAGACCTAACCTAGACCTAACATGAAATATTCTCCAAAACATTGATCGAAACCAGGTGTAATTGACTGCTTCAGTGTGGTCCCACATTACTACGTGATCCAAACCAGAAAAAACCCAGGATCCGTTCAACAAGTATGTGAAGAATGCGAAAGTATGAGTCTGATGAGTGAAAATCCCCGGCCTAACCTAGACCTAACATGCGTTATCCTCAAAACTATTGATCGAAACCAGGTTTAATCGACTGTTTCAGTGTGGTATCACACTACTACGTGACCCAAACCGGAAAAAACCCAGGATCTGTTCAACAAGTGTGTGAAAAACGCGAAAGTGTGAGCCTGTTGAGGGCAAATCCCAGACCTATCCCTGACCTAACTTGCGTTGTCCTCTATGATATTGATGGAAACCAGGTTTAATTGACTGTTTCAGTGTTGTACTTCATTACTACGTGATGCAATCCAGAAAAAGCCCAGGATCTAGCCATCAAGTATGTGAAATATGCGAAAGTATGAGCCTGATGTGGGCGAATCCCAGACCTATCCCAGACCTAACATGCGTTATCCTCTAAAATAGATATCATGACCAGGTTTAATTGATTGTTTCAGTGTGGTCCCACATTACTACGTGATCCAAAGCAGAAAAAACCCTCGCTCAGGTCAACATGTATGTAAAAACTGCGGAAGTATGACCCTGATGAGGGCAAATCCCAGGCCTAACCTAGACCTAACATGCGTTGTCCTCTAAAATATTGATGGAAACCAGGTTTAATTGACTGTTTCAGTGTTGTACTTCATTACTACGTGATGCAATCCAGAAAAAGCCCAGGATCTAGCCATCAAGTATGGGAAATATGCGAAAGAATGAGCCTGATGAGAGCAAATCCCAGACCTAACCTAGACATAACACGAATTATTCTCTAAAATATTGATCAAAACCAGGTTTAATTGACAATTTCAGTGTGGTACCACATTACTACGTGATCCAATCCAGAAATAGCCCAGGATCCAGCCATAAAGTATGAGAAATATGCGAAAGTATGAGCCTGATGGGGGCAAATCCTAGACCTAACCCAGACCTAACATGCGTCATCCTCTAAAATATTTATCAAGACCAGGTTTAATTGAATGTTTCAGTGTGGTACCACATTACTACGTGATCCAAACCAGTTAAAACCCAGGATCCGTTCAACAAGTATGTGAGGAATGCGAAAGTATGAGTCTGATGTGTGAAAAACCCCGGCCTAACCTAGACCTAACATGCGTTATCCTCGAAACCTGGTTTATTCGACTGTTTCAGTGTGGTACCGCATTACTATGTGATCCAAACCAGAAAATAACCCAGGATCTGTTCAACGAGTATGTGAAGTGTGCGAAAGTATGAGTCTGATGAGGGCAAATCCCAGACCTATCCCAGACCTAACATGAATTATTCTCTAAAATACTTATCATGACCAGGTTTAATTGATTGTTTCAGGGAGGTACCACATTACTACGTGACCCAATCCAGAAATAGCCCAGGATCCAGACATGAAGTATGAGAAATATGCGAAAGTATGAGCCTGATGGAGGCAAATCCTAGACCTAACCCAGACCTAACATGCGTCATCCTCTAAAATATTTATCAAGACCAGGTTTAATTGAATGTTTCAATGTGGTACCACATTACTACGTGATCCAAACCAATAAAAACCCCGGATCCGTTCAAAAAGTATCTGAAGAATGCGAAAGTGTGAGTCTGATGAGTGAAAATCCCAGACCTAACCTAGACCTAACATGCGTTATCCTCTAAAATATTGATCCAAACCAGGTTTAATGGACTGTTTCAGTGTGGTACCACACTACTACGTGATCCAAACCAGAAAAAAAGCAGGATCTGTTCAACAAGTATGTGAAAAACGCGAAAGTATGAGCCTGATGAGGGCAAATCCCAGACCTATCCCAGACCTAACTTGCGTTGTCCTCTAAGATATTGATGGAAACCAGGTTTAATTGACTGTTTCAGTGTTGTACTTCATTACTACGTGATGCAATCCAGAAAAAGCCCAGGATCTAGCCATCAAGTATGTGAAATATGCGAAAGTATGAGCCTGATGAGGGCAAATCCTAGACCTAAGCCAGACCTAACATGCGTTGTCCTCTAAAATATTTATCAAAACCAGGTTTAATTGATTGTATCAGCGTGGTCCCACATTACTACGTGATGCAATCCAGAAAAAGCACAGGATCTAGCCATCAAGTATGAGAAATATGCGAAAGAATGAGCCTGATGAGGGCGAATCCCAGACCTATCCCAGACCTAACTTGCGTTATCCTCTAGAATATTGATCCAAACCAGGTTTAGTGGACTGTTTCAGTGTGGTACCACATTACTATGTGATCTAAACCAGAAAATAACCCAGGATCTGTTCAACGAGTATGTGAAGTGTGCGAAAGTATGAGTCTGATGAGGGCAAATCCTAGACCTAAGCCTGACCTAACATGCGTTGTTCTCTAAAATATTTATCAAAACCAGGTTTAATTGATTGTATCAGTGTGGTACCACACTACTACGTGACCCAAACCGGAAAAAACCCAGGATCTAGCCATCAAGTATGAGAAATATGCGAATGTATGAGCCTGATGAGGGCGAATCCCAGACCTATCCCAGACCTAACTTGCGTTATCCTCTAAAATATTGATCCAAACCAGGTTTAGTGGACTGTTTCAGTGTGGTACCACACTACTACGTGACCCAAACCGGAAAAAACCCAGGATCTGTTCAACAAGTATGTGAAAAACGCGAAAGTATGAGCCTGATGAGGGCAAATCCCAGACCTATCCAAGACCTAACTTGCGTTGTCCTCTAAGATATTGATGGAAACCAGGTTTAATCGACTGTTTCAGTGTTGTACTTCATTACTACGTGATGCAATCCAGAAAAAGCCCAGGATCTAGCCATCAAGTATGAGAAATATGCGAAAGAATGAGCCTGATGAGAGCAAATCCCAGACCTAACCTAGACCTAACATGAATTATTCTCAAAAATATTGATCGAAACCAGGTTTAATTGACTGTTTCAGTGTTGCACTTCGTTACTACGTGATCCAAACCAGTAAAAACCCAGGATCCGTTCAACAACTATGTGAAGAATGCGAAAGTATGAGTGTGATGAGTGAAAAACCCCGGCCTAACCTAGACCTAACATGCGTTATCCTCAAAAATATTGAACGAAATCTGGTTTAATCGTCTGTTTCAGTGTGGTACCACATTACTATGTGATCCAAACCAGAAAATAACCCAGGATCTGTTCAACGAGTATGTGAAGTGTGCGAAAGTATGAGTCTGATGAGGGCAAATCCCAGAACTATCCCAGAGCTAACATGCGTTATCCTCTAAAATATTTATCAAGACCAGGTTTAATTGAATGTTACAGTGTGGTACCACATTACTACGTGAACCAAACCAGAAAAAACCCTGTATCTGATCAACAAGTATGTGAAGAATGCTAAAGTATGAGTCTGATGAGTGAAAATCCCAGGGCTAACCTAGACCTAACATGCGTTATCCGCTAAAATATTGATCCAAGCCAGGTTTAATGGACTGTTTCAGTTTGGTACCACTTTACTGCGTGATCCAAAGCAGAAAAAACCCTCGATCAGGTCAACATATATGTTAAAACTGCGAAAGTATGACCCTGATGTGGGCAAATCCCAGGCCTAACCTAGACCTAACATGCGTTGTCCTCTAAAATATTTATCAAGACCAGGTTTAATTGACTGTTTCAGTGTTGCACTTCATTACTACGTCATCCAAACTAGTAAAAACCCAGGATCCGTTCAACAGGTATGTGAAGCATGCGAAAGTATGAGTCTGATGAGTGAAAATCCCAGACCTAACCTAGACCTAACATGAGTTATCCTCAAAAATATTCATCGAAACCTGGTTTAATCGAATGTTTCAGTGTGGTACCACATTACTATGTGATCCAAACCAGAAAATAACCCAGGATCTGTTCAACGAGTATGTGAAGTGTGCGAAAGTATGAGTCCGATGGGGGCAAATCCCAGACCCATCCCAGACCTAACATGCGTTATCCTCTAAAATATTTATCAAGACCATGTTTAATTGATTGTTTCAGTGTGGTTCCACATTACTACGTGATCCAAACCAGAAAAAAACCCAGGATCCGTTCTACAAGTATGTGAAGAATGCGAAAGTATGAGTCTGATGAGTGAAAATCCCAGACCTAACCTAGACCTAACATACGTTATCCTCTAAAATATTGATCCAAATCAGGTTTGATGGACTGTTTCCGTGTGGTGCCACACTACTACGTGATTCAAACCAGGAAAAACCCAGGATCTGTTCAACAAGTATGTGAAAAAGGCGAAAGTATGAGCCTGATGAGGGCAAATCCCAGACCTATCCCAGACCTAACTTGCGTTGTCCTCTAAGATATTGATGGAAACCAGGTTTAATTGACTGTTTCATTGTTGCACTTCATTACTACGTGAAGCAATCCAGAAATAGCCCCGGATCTAGCCATCAAGTATGAGAAATATGTGAAAGAATGAGCCTGATGAGAGCAAATCCCAGACCTAACCTAGAACTAACATGAATTATTCTCTAAAATATTGGTCGAAACCAGGTTTAATTGACTGTTTCAGTGTGGTCCCACATTACTACGTGATCCAAACCAGAAAAAACCCAGGATCCGTTCAACAAGTATGTGAAGAATACGAAAGCATGTGTCTGATGAGTGAAAATCCCAGGCCTAACCTAGACCTAACATGCGTTATCCTCAAAAATATTGATCGAAACCAGGTTTGATGGACTGTTTCCGTGTGGTGCCACACTACTACGTGATCCAAACCAGAAAAAACCCAGGATCTGTTCAACAAGCATGTGAGGAACGCGAAAGTATGAGTCTGATGAGTGAAAATCCCAAGCCTAACCTAGACCTAACATGCGTTATCCTCTAAAATATTGATCGAAACCAGTTTTAATTGACTGTTTCAGCGTGGTACCACATTAGTACGTGATACAATCCAGAAACAGCCCAGGATCTAGTCATGAAGTAGGAGAAATATGCGAAAGAAAGAGCCTGCTGAGAGCAAATCCCAGACCTAACCTAGACCTAACGTGAAATATTCTGCAAAACATTGATCGAAACCAGGTGTAATTGACTGCTTCAGTGTGGTCCCACATTACTACGTGATCCAAACCAGAAAAAACCCAGGATCCGTTCAAGAAGTATGTGAAGAATGCGAAAGTATGAGTCTGATGAGTGAAAATCCCAGACCTAACCTAGACCTAACATACGTTATCCTCTAAAATATTGATCCAAATCAGGTTTGATGGATTGTTTCTGTGTGGTGCCACACTACTACGCGATCCAAACCAGAAAAAACCCAGGATCAGTTCAACAAGTATGTGAAAAACGCGAAAGTATGAGCCTGATGAGGGCGAATCCCAGACCTATCCCAGACCTAGCTTGCGTTATCCTCTAAAATATTGATCGAAACCAGTTTTAATTGACTGTTTCAGCGTGGTACCACATTACTACGTGATACAATCCAGAAACAGCCCAGGACCTAGTCATGAAGTATGAGAAACATGCGAAAGAAAGAGCCTGCTGAGAGCAAATCCCAGACCTAACCTAGACCTAACATGCGTTATCCTCAAAAATATTGATCGAAACCTGGTTTAATCGGCTGCTTCAGTGAGGTACCACATTACTATGTGATCCAAACCAGAAAATAACCCAGGATCTGTTCAACGAGTATGTGGAGTGTGCGAAAGTATGAGTCTGATGAGGGCAAATCCCAGACCTATCCCAGACCTAACATGCGTTATCCTCTAAAATATTTATCAATACCAGGTTTAATTGGTTGTTTCAGTGTGATCCCACATTACTACGTGATCCAAACCAGAAAAAACCCAGGATCCGTTCAGAAAGTATGTGAAGAATGCGAAAGTATGAGTCTGATGAGTGAAAATCCCAGACCTAACCTAGACCTAACATGCGTTATCCTCTAAAATATTTATCATGACCAGGTTTAATTGATTGTTTCAGTGTGGTCCCACATTACTACGTGATCCAAACCAGAAAAAACCCAGGATCTGTTCAACAAGTATGTGAAAAACGCGAAAGTATGAGCCTGATGAGAGCAAATCCCAGACCTCTCCCAGCCCTAACTTGCGTTGTCCTCTAAGATATTGATGGAAACCAGGTTTAATTGACTGTTTCAGTGTTGTACTTCATTACTACGTGAAGCAATCCAGAAATAGCCCAGGATCTAGCCATCAAGTATGAGAAATATGCGAAAGAATGAGCCTGATGAGAGCAAATCCCAGACCTAACCTAGAACTAACATGAATTATTCTCTAAAATATTGGTCGAAACCAGGTTTAATTGACTGTTTCAGTGTGGTCCCACATTACTACGTGATCCAAACCAGAAAAAACCCAGGATCCGTTCAACAAGTATGTGAAAAACGCGAAAGTATGAGCCTGATGAGGGCAAATCCCAGACCTATCCCAGACCAAACTTGCGTTATCCTCTAAAATATTGATCGAAACCAGGTTTAATCGACTGTCTCAGTGTGGCACCACATTGCTACGTGATCCAAACCAGAAAAAACCCAGGATCCGTTCAACAAGTATGTGAAGAATACGAAAGCATGTGTCTGATGAGTGAAAATCCCAGGCCTAACCTAGACCTAACATGCGTTATCCTCAAAAATATTGATCGAAACCTGGTTTAATCGACTGTTTCAGTGTGGTACCACATTACTACATGACCCAAACCAGAAAAAACCCAGGATCTGTTCAACAAGTATGTGAAAAACGCGAAAGTATGAGCCTGGTGAGGGCAAATCCCAGACCTATCCCAGACCTAACTTGCGTTATCCTTTAAAATATTGATCGAAACCAGTTTTAATTGACTATTTCAGCGTGGTACCACATTACTACGTGTCCAATCCAGAAATAGCCCAGGATCTAGCCATGAAGTATGAGAAACATGCGAAAGTATGAGCCTGACGAGGGCAAAGCCTAGACCTAACCCAGACCTAACATGCGTTATCCTCTAAAATATTTATCATGACCAGGTTTAATTGACTGTTTCAGTGTGGTCCCACATTACTACGTGATCCAAACCAGAAAAAACCCAGGATCAGTTCAACAAGTACGTGAAAAACGCGAAAGTATGAGCCTGATGAGGGCAAATCCCAGACCTATCCCAGACCTAACTTGCGTTATCCTCTAAAATATTGATCGAAACCAGGTTTAATTGACTGTTTCAGTGTGGTACCGCATTACTACGTGATACAATCCAGAAACAGCCCAGGATCTAGCCATGAAGTATGAGAAATATGCGAAAGTATGAGCCTGATGAGGGAAAATCCTAGACCTAACCCAAACCTAACATGCGTTATCCTCTAAAATATTGATCCAAACCAGGTTTAATGGACTGCTTCAGTGTGGTACCACTTTACTACGTGATGCAAACGAGAAAAAACCCAGGATCAGTTCAACAAGTACGTGAAAAACGCGAAAGTATGAGCCTGATGAGGGCAAATCCCAGACCTATCCCAGACCTAACTTGCGTTATCCTCTAAAATATTGATCGAAACGAGGTTTAATTGACTGTTTCAGCGTGGTACCGCATTACTACGTGATACAATCCAGAAACAGCCCAGGATCTAGCCATGAAGTATGAGAAATATGCGAAAGTATGTGCCTGATGAGGGCAAATCCTAGACCTAACCCAAACCTAACATGCGTTATCCACTAAAATATTGATCCAAACCAGGTTTAATGGACTGCTTCAGTGTGGTACCACTTTACTACGTGATGCAAAGCAGAAAAAACACTCGATCAGGTCAACATGTATGTTAAAACTGCGAAAGCATGACCCTGATGAGGGCAAATCCCAGGCCTATCCCAGACCTAACATGCGTTGTGCTCTAAAATATTGACGGAAACCAGGTTTAATTGAATGTTTCAGTGTGGTACCACATTACTACGTGAACCAAACCAGAAAAAACACAGGAGCCGTTCAACAAGTATATGAAGAATGCGAAAGTATGAGTCTGATGAGTGAAAATCCACGGCCTAACCTAGACCTAACATGCGTTATCCCCAAAAATATTGATCGAAACCAGGTTTCGTTGAATGTTTCAGTGTTGTACCACATTACTACGTGATCCAAACCAGTAATAACCCAGGATTCGTTCAACAAGTATGTGAAGAATGCGAAAGTATGAGTCTGATGAGTGAAAATCCCCGGCCTAACCTAGACCTAACATGCGTTATCCTCAAAAATATTGATCGAAACCAGGTTTAATCGACTGTTTCAGTGTGGTACCACACTACTACGTGACCCAAACCTGAAAAAACCCAGGATCTGTTCAACAAGTACGTGAAAAACGCGAAAGTATGAGCCTGATGAGGGCGAATCCCAGACCTATCCCAGACCTAACTTGCGTTATCCTCTAAAATATTGATCGAAACGAGGTTTAATTGACTGTTTCAGCGTGGTACCACATTGCTACGTGATACAAACCAGAAAAAACCCAGGATCAGTTCAACAAGTACGTGAAAAACGCGAAAGTATGAGCCTGATGAGGGCGAATCCCAGACCTATCCCAGACCTAACTTGCGTTATCCTCTAAAATATTGATCCAAACCAGGTTTAATGGACTGCTTCAGTGTGGTACCACTTTACTACGTGATGCAAACCAGAAGAAACCCAGGATCAGTTCAACAAGTACGTGAAAAACGCGAAAGTATGAGCCTGATGTGGGCGAATCCCAGACCTATCCCAGACCTAACTTGCGTTATCCTCTAAAATATTGATCGAAACGAGGTTTAATTGACTGTTTCAGCGTGGTACCGCATTACTACGTGATACAATCCAGAAACAGCCCAGGATCTAGCCATGAAGTATGAGAAATATGCGAAAGTATGAGCCTGATGTGGGCGAATCCCAGACCTATCCCAGACCTAACTTGCGTTATGCTCTAAAATATTGATCGAAACGAGGTTTAATTGACTGTTTCAGCGTGGTACCACATTGCTACGTGATACAAACCAGAAAAAACCCAGGATCAGTTCAACAAGTACGTGAAAAACGCGAAAGTATGAGCCTGATGAGGGCGAATCCCAGACCTATCCCAGACCTAACTTGCGTTATCCTCTAAAATATTGATCCAAACCAGGTTTAATGGACTGCTTCAGTGTGGTACCACTTTACTACGTGATGCAAACCAGAAGAAACCCAGGATCAGTTCAACAAGTACGTGAAAAACGCGAAAGTATGAGCCTGATGTGGGCGAATCCCAGACCTATCCCAGACCTAACTTGCGTTATCCTCTAAAATATTGATCGAAACGAGGTTTAATTGACTGTTTCAGCGTGGTACCGCATTGCTACGTGATACAATCCAGAAACAGCCCAGGATCTAGCCATGAAGTATGAGAAATATGCGAAAGTATGAGCCTGATGAGGGCAAATACTAGACCTAACCCAAACCTAACATGCGTTATCCTCTAAAATATTGATCCAAACCAGGTTTAATGGACTGCTTCAGTGTGGTTCCACTTTACTACGTGATGCAAAGCAGAAAAAACCCTCGATCAGGTCAACATGTATGTTAAAACTGCGAAAGCATGACCCTGATGAGGGCAAATCCCAGGCCTATCCCAGACCTAACATGCGTTGTGCTCTAAAATATTGATGGAAACCAGGTTCAATTGCCTGTTTCAGTGTGGTACCACATTACTACGTGGTGCAATCCAGAAAAAGTCCAGGATCTAGCCATCAAGTATGAGAAAAATGCGAAAGAATGAGCCTGATGAGAGCAAATCCCAGACCTAACCTAGACCTAACATGAATTATTCTCTAAAATATTTATCAAGACCAGGTTTAATTGATCGTTTCAGAGTGGGCCCACATTACTACGTGATGCAAACCAGAAAACACCCAGGATCCGTTCAACAAGTATGTGAAGAATGCGAAAGTATGAGTCTGAAGAGTGAAAATCCCAGGCCTTACCTAGACCTAACATGCGTTATCCTCTAAAATATTGATCCAAACCAGGTTTAATGGACTGTTTCAGTGTGGTATCACATTTCTACGTGACGCAAACCAGAAAAAACCCAGGATCTGCTCTACAAGTATGTGAAAAACGCGAAAGTATGAGCCTGATGAGGGCAAATCCCAGACCTATCCCAGACCTAACATGCGTTGTCCTCTAAAACATTGATGCAAACCAGGTTTAATTGACTGGTTCAGTGTTGTACTTCATTACTACGTGATGCAATCCAGAAAAAGCCCAGGATCTATCCATCAAGTATGAGAAATATGCGAAAGAATGAGCCTGATGAGAGCAAATCCCAGACCTAACCTAGACCTTTCAAGAATTATTCTCTAAAATATTGATTAAAACCAGGTTTCATTGACTGTTTCAGTGTGGTACCACATTACTAGGTGATCCAATCCAGAAACAGCCCAGGATCCAGCCATGAAGTATGAGAAATGAGCGAAAGTATGAGCCTGATGGGGGCAAATCCTAGACCTAACCCAGACCTAACATGCGTTATCCTCTAAAATATTTATCATGACCAGGTTTAATTGACTGTTTCAGTGTGGTCCCACATTACTACGTGATCCGAACCAAAAAAACTCAGGATCCGTTCAACAAGTATGTGAAGAACGCGAAAGTATGAGTCTGATGAGTGAAAATCCCAGGCCTAACCTAGACCTAACATGCGTTATCCTCAAAATTATTGATCGAAACCTGGTTTAATCGACTGTTTCAGTGTGGTACCACATTACTACGTGACCCAAACCAGAAAAAACCCAGGATCTGTTCAACAAGTATGTGAAAAACGCGAAAGTATGAGCCTGATGAGGGCAAATCCCAGACCTATCCCTGACCAAACTTGCGTTATCCTCTAAAATATTGATCGAAACCAGGTTTAATCGACTGTCTCAGTGTGGTACCACATTGCTACGTGATACAAACCAGAAAAAACCCAGGATCAGTTCAACAAGTACGTGAAAAACGCGAAAGTATGAGCCTGATGAGGGCGAATCCCAGACCTATCCCAGACCTAACTTGCGTTATCCTCTAAAATATTGATCGAAACCAGGTTTAATCGACTGTTTCAGTGTGGTACCACACTACTACGTGACCCAAACCTGAAAAAACCCAGGATCTGTTCAACAAGTATGTGAAAAACGCGAGAGTATGAGCCTGATAAGGGCAAATCCCAGACCTATCCCAGACCTAACTTGCGTTGTCCTCTCAGATATTGATGGAAACCAGGTTAAATTGACTGTTTCAGTGTTGTACTTCATTACTACGTGATGCAATCCAGAAAAAGCCCAGGATCTAGCCATGAAGTGTGAGAAATATGCGAAAGAATGAGCCTGATGAGGGGAAATACCAGGCCTATCCCAGACCTAACATGCGTTGTGCTCTAAAATATTGACGGAAACCAGGTTTAATTGAATGTTTCAGTGTGGTACCACATTACTACGTGAACCAACCCAGAAAAAACACAGGAGCCGTTCAACAAGTATGTGAAGAATGCGAAAGTATGAGTCTGATGAGTGAAAATCCACGGCCTAACCTAGACATAACATGCGTTATCCCCAAAAATATTGATCGAAACCAGGTTTCATTGAATGTTTCAGTGTTGTACCACATTACTACGTGATCCAAACCAGTAAAAACCCAGGATCCGTTCAACAAGTATGTGAAGAATGCGAAAGTATGAGTCTGATGAGTGAAAATCCCCGTCCTAACCTAGACCTAACATGCGTTATCCTCAAAAATATTGATCGAAACCAGGTTTAATCGACTGTTTCAGTGTGGTACCACACTACTACCTGACCCAAACCTGAAAAAACCCAGGATCTGTTCAACAAGTATGTGAAAAACGCGAAAGTATGAGCATGATGAGGGCAAATCCCAGACCTATCCCAGACCTAACTATCGTTGTCCTCTCAGATATTGATGGAAACCAGGTTAAATTGACTGTTTCAGTGTTGTACTTCATTACTACGTGATGCAATCCAGAAAAAGCCCAGGATCTAGCCATGAAGTATGAGAAATATGCGAAAGTATGAGCCTGATGAGGGCAAATCCTAGACCTAACCGAAACCTATCATGCGTTATCCTCTAAAACATTTATCAAGACCAGGTTTAATTGAATGTTTCAGTGTGTTCCCACATTACTACGTGATCCATACCAGAAAAAACCCAGGATCCGTTCAACAAGTATGTGAAGAATGCGAAGGTCTGATGAGTGATAATCCCAGGCCTAACCTAGACCTAACATGCGTTATCCTCAAAAATATTGATCGAAACCTGGTTTAATCGACTGTTTCAGTGTGGTACCACATTACTATGTGATCGAAACCAGAAAATTACCCAGGATCTGTTCAACGAGTATGTGAAGTGTGCGAAAGTATGAGCCTGATGAGGGCAAATCACAGACCTATCCCAGACCTAACTTGCGTTGTCCTCTAAGATATTGATGGAAACCAGGATTAGTTGACTGTTTCACTGTTGTACTTCATTACTACGTGATGCAATCCAGAAAAAGCCCAGGATCTAGCCATCAAGTATGAGAAATATGCGAAAGAATGAGCCTGATGAGAGCAAATCCCAGACCTAGCCTAGACCTAACATGAATTATTCTCTAAAATATTGATCGAAACCAGGTTTAATTGACTGTTTCAGTGTGGTACCACATTACTACGTGATCCAAACCAGAAAAAGCCCACGATCTGTACAACAAGTATGTGAAAAACGCGAAAGTATGAGCCTGATGAGGGCAAATCCCAGACCTATCCCAGACCTAACTTGCGTTATCCTCTAAAATATTGATCGAAACCAGGTTTAATCGACTGTTTCGGTGTGGTACCACATTGCTACGTGATCCAAACCAGAAAAAACCCAGGATCAGTTCAACAAGTATGTGAAAAACGCGAAAGTATGAGCCTGATGAGGGCGAATCCCAGACCTATCCCAGACCTAACTTGCGTTATCCTCTAAAATATTGATCGAAAACAGGTTTAATTTACTGTTTCAGCGTGGTACCACATTACTACGCGATACAATCCAGAAACAGCCCAGGATCTAGCCATGAAGTATGAGAAATATGCGAAAGTATGAGCCTGATGAGGGCATATCCTAGACCAAACCCAAACCTAACATGCGTTATCCTCTAAAATATTCATCCAAACCAAGTTTAATGGACTGCATCAGTGTGGTACCACTTTACTACGTGATTCAAAGCAGAAAAAACCCTCGATCAGGTCAACATGTATGTTAAAACTGCGAAAGTATGTCCCTGATGAGGGCAAATCCCAGGCCTAACCTAGACCTGACATGCTTTGTCCTTTGAAATATTGATAGAAACCAGGTTTAATTGACTGTTTCAGTGTTGTACTTCATTACTACGTGATGCACACCAGAAAAAACCCAAGACCCGTTCAACAAGTATGTGAAGAATGCGAAAGTATGAGTCTGATGAGTGAAAATCCCCGGCCTAACCTAGACCTAACATGCGTTGTCCTCAAAAATATTGATCGAAACCAGGTTTAATCGACTGTTTCAGCGTTGTACTTCATTACTACGTGATGCAATCCAGAAAAAGCCCAGGATCTATCCATCAAGTATGAGAAATATGCGAAAGAATGAGCCTGATGAGAGCAAATCCCAGACCTAACCTAGACCTTACAAGAATTATTCTCTAAAATATTGATCAAAACCAGGTTTAATTGACTGTTTCAGTGTGGTACCATATTAATACGTGATCCAAACCAGAAAAAACCCAGGATCTTGTCAACGAGTATGTGAAGTGTGCGAAAGTATGAGTCTGATGAGGGCTAATCCCAAACCAATCCTAGACCTAACTTGCGTTATCCTCTAAAATAATGATCGAAACCAGGTTTAATTGACTGTTTTCGTTGTGGTACCACTTTACTACGTGATCCAAAGCAGAAAAACCCTCGATCAGGTCAACATGCATCTTAAAACTGCGAAAGTATGACCCTGATGAGCGCAAATCCCAGGCCTAACCCAAACCTAACATACGTTATCCTCTAAAATATTGATCCAAACCAGGTTTAATGGACTGTTTCAGTGTGGTACCACACTACTACGTGATCCAAACCAGAAAAAACCCAGGATCAGTTCAACAAGTATGTGAAAAACGCGAAAGTATGAGCCTGATGAGGGCAAATCCCAGACCTCTCCCAGACCTAACTTGCGTTATCCACTAAAATATTGATCGAAACCAGGTTTAATTGACTGTTTCAGTGTTGTACTTCATTACTACGTGATGCAATCCAGAAAAAGCCCAGGATCTAGCCATCAAGTATGAGAAATATGCGAAAGAATGAGCCTGATGAGAGCAAATCCCAGACCTAACCTAGACCTAACATGAATTATTCTCTAAAATATTGATCGAAACCAGGTTTAATTGACTGTTTCAGTGTGGTACCACATTACTACGTGATCCAAACCAGAAAAAGCCCAGGATCCGTTCAACAAGTATGTGAAGAATGCGAAAGTATGAGTCTGATGAGTGAAAATCCCAGGCCTAACCTAGACCTAACATGCGTTATCCTCAAAAATATTGATCGAAACCTGGTTTAATCGACTGTTTCAGTGTCATACCACATTACCACGTGATTCAAGCCAGAAAAAACCCAGGATCTAGGCATCAAGTATGAGAAATATGCGAAAGAATGAGCCAGATGAGAGCAAATCCCAGACCTAACCTAGACCTAACATGAATTATTCTCTAAAATATTGATCGAAACCAGGTTTAATCGACTGTTTCAGTGTGGTACCACATTACTACGTGATCCAATCCAGAAATTGCCCAGGATCCAACCATGAAGTATGAGAGATATGCGAAAGTATGAGCCTGATGAGGGCAAATCCTAGACCCAACCCAGACCTAACATGCGTTATCCTATAAAATATTTATCATGACCAGGTTTAATTGATTGTTTCAGTGTGGTACCACATTACTACGTGATCCACACCAGAAAAAAACCCAAGACCCGTTCAACAAGTATGTGAAAAACGCGAAAGTATGAGCCTGATGAGGGCAAATCCCAGACCTATCCCAGACATAAATTGCGTTATCCTCTAAGATATTAATCGAAACCAGGTTGAATTGACTGTTTTAGTGTGGTACCACTTTACTACGTATCCAAAGTAGAAAAAACCCTCGATCAGGTCAACATGTATGTTAAAACTGCGAAAGTGTGAGCCTGATGAGGGCAAATCCCAGACCTATCCTTGACCTAACTTGCGTTGTCCTCTCAGATATTGATGGAAACCAGGTTAAATTGACTGTTTCAGTGTTGTACTTCATTACTACGTGATGCAATCCAGAAAAAGCCCAGGATCTAGCCATGAAGTATGAGAAATATGCGAAAGTATGAGCCTGATGAGGGCAAATCCTAGACCTAACCCAAACCTACCATGCGTTATCCTCTAAAATATTTATCAAGACCAGGTTTAATTGAATGTTTCAGTGTGGTACCACATTACTACGTGAACCAAACCAGAAAAAAAACAGGAGCCGTTCAACAAGTATGTGAAGAATGCGAAAGTATGAGTCTGATGAGTGAAAATCCACGGCCTAACCTAGACATAACATGCGTTATCCCCAAAAATATTGATCGACACCAGGTTTAATCGACTGTATCAGTGTGGTACCACACTACTACGTGACACAAACCGGAAAAAACCCAGGATCTGTTCAACAGGTATGTGAAAAACGCGAAAGTATGAGCCTGATGAGGGCATATCCTAGACCAAAACCAAACCTAACATGCGTTATCCTCTAAAATATTCATCCAAACCAAGTTTAATGGACTGCTTCAGTGTGGTACCACTTTACTACGTGATTCAAAGCAGAAAAAACCCTCGATCAGGTCAACATGTATGTTAAAACTGCGAAGGTATGACCCTGATGAGGGCAAATCCCAGGCCTAACCTAGACCTGACATGCTTTGTCCTTTGAAATATTGATAGAAACCAGGTTTAATTGACTGTTTCAGTGTTGTACTTCATTACTACGTGATGCAATCCAGAAAAAGCCCAGGATCAAGCCATCAAGTATGAGAAATATGCGAAAGAATGAGCCTGATGAGAGCAAATCCCAGACCTAACCTAGACCTAACATGAATTATTCTCTAAAATATTGATCGAAACCAGGTTTAATTGACTGTTTCAGTGTGGTACCACATTACTACGTGATCCGATCCAGAAATAGCCCAGGATCCAGCCATGAAGTATGAGAAATATGCGAAAGTATGAGCCTGATGAGGGCAAATCCTAGACCTAACCCAGACCAAATCTACGTTATCCTATAAAATATTTATCAAGACCAGGTTTAATTGATTGTTTCAGTGTGGTAACACATTACTACGTGGTACACACCAGAAAAAACCCAAGACCCGTTCAACAAGTATGTGAGAAACGCGAAAGTATGAGCCTGATAAGGGCGAATCCCAGACCTATCCCAGACCTAACATGCGTTGTCCTCTAAGACATTGATGGAAACCAGGTTTAATTGACTGTTTCAGCGTTGTACTTCATTGCTACGTGATGCAATCCAGAAAAAGCCCAGGATCTATCCATCAAGTATGAGAAATATGCGAAAGAATGAGCCTGATGAGAGCAAATCCCAGACCTAACCTAGACCTTACAAGAATTATTCTCTAAAATATTGATCAAAACCAGGTTTAATTGACTGTTTCAGTGTGGTACCACATTACTAGGTGATCCAATCCAGAAATAGCCCAGGATCCAGCCATGAAGTATGAGAAATATGCGAAAGTATGAGCCTGACGGGGGCAAATCCTAGACCTAACTCAGACCTAACATGCGCTATCCTCTAAAATATTTATCAAGACCAGGTTTAATCGACTGTTTCAGTGTGGTACCACACTATTACGTGACCCAAACCTGAAAAAACCCAGGATCTGTTCAACAAGTATGTGAAAAACGCGAAAGTATGAGCCTGATGAGGGCAAATCCCAGACCTATCCCAGACCTAACTTGCGTTGTCCTCTCAGATATTGGTGGAAACCAGGTTAAATTGACTGTTTCAGTGTTGTACTTCATTACTACGTGATGCAATCCAGAAAAAGCCCAGGATCTTGCCATGAAGTGTGAGAAATATGCGAAAGTATGAGCCTGATGAGGGCAAATCCCAGGCCTATCCCAGACCTAACATGCGTTGTGCTCTAAGATATTAACGGAAACCAGGTTTAATTGAATGTTTCAGTGTGGTACCACATTACTACGTGAACCAAACCAGAAAAAACAAGGGACCCGTTCAACAAGTATGTGAAGAATGCGAAAGTATGAGTCTGATGAGTGAAAATCCACGGCCTAACCTAGACCTAACATGCGTTATCCCCAAAAATATTGATCGAAACCAGGTTTAATTGAATGTTTCAGTGTTGTACCACATTACTACGTGATCCAAACCAGTAAAAACCCAGGATCCGTTCAACAAGTATGTGAAGAATGCGAAAGTATGAGTCTGATGAGTGAAAATCCCCGGCTTAACCTAGACCTAACATGCGTTATCCTCAAAAATATTGATCGAAACCAGGTTTAATCGACTGTTTCAGTGTGGTACCTCACTACTACGTGACCCAAACCTGTAAAAACCCAGGATCTGTTCAACAAGTATGTGAAAAACGCGAAAGTGTGAGCTTGATGAGGGCAAATCCCAGACCTATCCCAGACCTAACTTGCGTTGTCCTCTCAGATATTGATGGAAACCAGGTTAAATTGACTGTTCCAGTGTTGTACTTCATTACTACGTGATCCAATCCAGAAAAAGCCCAGGATCTAGCCATGAAGTATGAGAAATATGCGAAAGTATGAGCCTGATGTCGGCAAATCCTAGACCTAACCCAAACCTACCATGCGTTAGCCTCTAAAATATTTATCAAGACCAGGTTTAATTGAATGTTTCAGTGTGGTACCACATTACTACGTGAACCAAACCAGAAAAAACACAGGAGCCGTTCAACAAGAATGTGAAAAATGCGAAAGTATGAGTCTGATGAGTGAAAATCCCAGGCCTAACCTAGACCTAACATGCGTTATCCTCTAAAATATTGATCGAAACCAGGTTTAATCGACTGTTTCAGTGTGGTACCACATTGCAACGTGATCCAAACCAGAAAAAACCCAGGATCAGTTCTACGAGTATGTGAAAAACGCGAATGAATGAGCCTGATGAGGACGAATCCCAGACCTATCCCAGACCTAACTTGCGTTATCCTCTAAAATATTGATCGAAACCAGGTTTAATTGACTGTTTCAGCGTGGTACCGCATTACTACGTGATACAATCCAGAAACAGCCCAGGATCTAGCCGTGAAGTATGAGAAATATGCGAAAGTATGAGCCTGATGAGGGCAAATCCTTGACCTAACCCAAACCTAACATGCGTTATCCTCTAAAATATTGATCCAAACCAGGTTTAATGGGCTGCTTCAGTGTGGTACCACTTTACTACGTGATCCAAAGCAGTAAAAACCCTCGATCAGGTCAACATGTATGTTAAAACTGCGAAAGTATGACCCTCATGAGGGCATATCCCAGGCCTAACCTAGATCTAACATGCGTTGTCCTCTAAAATATTGATGGAAACCAGGTTTAATTGACTGTTTCAGTGTTGTACTACATTACTACGTGATGCAATCCAGAAAAAGCCCAGGATCTAGCCATCAACTATGAGAAATATGCGAAAGAATGAGCCTGATGAGAGCAAATCCCAGACCTAACCTAGACCTTACAAGAATTATTCTCTAAAATATTGATCAAAACCAGGTTTAATTGACTGTTTCAGTGTGGTACCACATTACTAGGTGATCCAATCCAGAAATAGCCCAGGATCCAGCCATGAAGTATGAGAAATATGCGAAAGTATGAGCCTGACGGGGGCAAATCCTAGACCTAACTCAGACCTAACATGCGCTATCCTCTAAAATATTTATCAAGACCAGGTTTAATCGACTGTTTCAGTGTGGTACCACACTACTACGTGACCCAAACCTGAAAAAACCCAGGATCTGTTCAACAAGTATGTGAAAAACGCGAAAGTATGAGCCTGATGAGGGCAAATCCCAGACCTATCCCAGACCTAACTTGCGTTGTCCTCTCAGATATTGGTGGAAACCAGGTTAAATTGACTGTTTCAGTGTTGTACTTCATTACTACGTGATGCAATCCAGAAAAAGCCCAGGATCTTGCCATGAAGTGTGAGAAATATGCGAAAGTATGAGCCTGATGAGGGCAAATCCCAGGCCTATCCCAGACCTAACATGCGTTGTGCTCTAAGATATTAACGGAAACCAGGTTTAATTGAATGTTTCAGTGTGGTACCACATTACTACGTGAACCAAACCAGAAAAAACAAGGGACCCGTTCAACAAGTATGTGAAGAATGCGAAAGTATGAGTCTGATGAGTGAAAATCCACGGCCTAACCTAGACCTAACATGCGTTATCCCCAAAAATATTGATCGAAACCAGGTTTAATTGAATGTTTCAGTGTTGTACCACATTACTACGTGATCCAAACCAGTAAAAACCCAGGATCCGTTCAACAAGTATGTGAAGAATGCGAAAGTATGAGTCTGATGAGTGAAAATCCCCGGCTTAACCTAGACCTAACATGCGTTATCCTCAAAAATATTGATCGAAACCAGGTTTAATCGACTGTTTCAGTGTGGTACCTCACTACTACGTGACCCAAACCTGTAAAAACCCAGGATCTGTTCAACAAGTATGTGAAAAACGCGAAAGTGTGAGCTTGATGAGGGCAAATCCCAGACCTATCCCAGACCTAACTTGCGTTGTCCTCTCAGATATTGATGGAAACCAGGTTAAATTGACTGTTCCAGTGTTGTACTTCATTACTACGTGATCCAATCCAGAAAAAGCCCAGGATCTAGCCATGAAGTATGAGAAATATGCGAAAGTATGAGCCTGATGTCGGCAAATCCTAGACCTAACCCAAACCTACCATGCGTTAGCCTCTAAAATATTTATCAAGACCAGGTTTAATTGAATGTTTCAGTGTGGTACCACATTACTACGTGAACCAAACCAGAAAAAACACAGGAGCCGTTCAACAAGAATGTGAAAAATGCGAAAGTATGAGTCTGATGAGTGAAAATCCCAGGCCTAACCTAGACCTAAGATGCGTTATCCTCTAAAATATTGATCGAAACCAGGTTTAATCGACTGTTTCAGTGTGGTACCACATTGCAACGTGATCCAAACCAGAAAAAACCCAGGATCAGTTCTACGAGTATGTGAAAAACGCGAATGAATGAGCCTGATGAGGACGAATCCCAGACCTATCCCAGACCTAACTTGCGTTATCCTCTAAAATATTGATCGAAACCAGGTTTAATTGACTGTTTCAGCGTGGTACCGCATTACTACGTGATACAATCCAGAAACAGCCCAGGATCTAGCCATGAAGTATGAGAAATATGCGAAAGTATGAGCCTGATGAGGGCAAATCCTTGACCTAACCCAAACCTAACATGCGTTATCCTCTAAAATATTGATCCAAACCAGGTTTAATGGGCTGCTTCAGTGTGGTACCACTTTACTACGTGATCCAAAGCAGTAAAAACCCTCGATCAGGTCAACATGTATGTTAAAACTGCGAAAGTATGACCCTCATGAGGGCATATCCCAGGCCTAACCTAGATCTAACATGCGTTGTCCTCTAAAATATTGATGGAAACCAGGTTTAATTGACTGTTTCAGTGTTGTACTACATTACTACGTGATGCAATCCAGAAAAAGCCCAGGATCAAGCCATCAACTATGAGAAATATGCGAAAGAATGAGCCTGATGAGAGCAAATCCCAGACGTAACCTAGACCTAACATGAATTATTCTCTAAACTATTGATCGAAACCAGGTTTAATTGACTGTTTCAGTGTGGTACCACATTACTACGTGATCCAAACCAGTAAAAACCCAGGATCCTTTCAACAAGTATGTGAAGAATGCGAAAGTATGAGTCTGATGAGTGAAAATCCTCGGCCTAACCTAGACCTAACATGCGTTATCCTCAAAAATATTAATCGAAACCAGGTTTAATGGACAGTTTCAGTGTGGTACCACATTACTACGTGATCCAAACCAGAAAAAAACCCAGGATCTGTTCAACAAGTATGTGAAGTATGCGAAAGTATGAGTCTGATAAGGGCTAATCCCAGAACTAAACTAGACATAACTTTCGTTATCCTCTAAAATATTGATCGAAACCAGGTTTAATTGACTGTTTTAGTGTGGTACCACTTTACTACGTGATCCAAAGCAGATAAAACCCTCGATCAGGTCAACATGCATGTTATAACTGCGAAAGAATGAGCCTGATGAGCGCAAATCCCAGGCCTAACCCAAACCTAACATACGTTATCCTCTAAAATATTGATCCAAACCAGGTTTAATGGACTTTTTCAGTGTGGTACCACACTACTACGTGATCCAAACCAGAAAAAACCCAGGATCAGTTCAACAAGTATGTGAAAAACTCGAAAGTATGAGCCTGATGAGGGCAAATCCCAGACCTGTCCCAGACCTAACTTGCGTTATCCTCTAAAATATTGATCGCAACCAGGTTTAATAGACTGTTTCAGTGTTGTACTTCATTACTACGTGATGCAATCCAGAAAAAGCCCAGGATCTAGCCATCAAGTATGAGAAATATGCGAAAGAATGAGCCTGATGAGAGCAAATCCCAGACCTAACCTAGACCTAACATGAATTATTCTCTAAAATATTGATCGAAACCAGGTTTAATTGACTGTTTCATTGTGGTACCACATTACTACGTGATCCAATCCAGAAATTGCCCAGGATCCAACCATGAAGTATGAGAGATATGCGAAAGTATGAGCCTGATGAGGGCAAATCCTAGACCTAACCCAGACCTAACATGCGTTATCCTATAAAATATTTATCAAGACCAGGTTTAATTGATTGTTTCAGTGTGGTACCACATTACTACGTGATCCACACCAGAAAAAAACCCAAGACCCGTTCAACAAGTATGTGAAAAACGCGAAAGTATGAGCCTGATGAGGGCAAATCCCAGACCTATCCCAGACATAAATTGCGTTATCCTCTAAAATATTAATCGAAACCAGGTTGAATTGACTGTTTTAGTGTGGTACCACTTTACTACGTGATCCAAAGTAGAAAAAACCCTCGATGAGGTCAACATGTATGTTAAAACTGCGAAAGTATGACCCTGATGAGGCCAAATCCGAGGCCTAACCTAGACCTAACATGCGTTATCCTCTAGAATATTGATCCAAACCAGGTTTAGTGGACTGTTTCAGTGTGGTACCACATTACTATGTGATCCAAACCAGAAAATAACCCAGGATCTGTTCAACGAGTATGTGAAGTGTGCGAAAGTATGAGTCTGATGAGGGCAAATCCCAGACCTATCCCAGACCTAACATGCGTTATCCTCTAAAATATTTATCAAGACCAGGTTTAATTGACTGTTTCAGTGTTGTACTTCATTACTACGTGATGCAATCCAGAAACAGCCCATGATCTAGCCATGAAGTATGAGAAATATGCGAAAGTATGAGCCTGATGAGGACAAATCCTAGACCTAAGCCTGACCTAACATGCGTTGTTCTCTAAAATATTTATCAAAACCAGGTTTAATTGATTGTATCAGTGTGGTACCACACTACTACGTGACCCAAACCGGAAAAAACCCAGGATCTAGCCATCAAGTATGAGAAATATGCGAATGTATGAGCCTGATGAGGGCGAATCCCAGACCTATCCCAGACCTAACTTGCGTTATCCTCTAAAATATTGATCCAAACCAGGTTTAGTGGACTGTTTCAGTGTGGTACCACACTACTACGTGACCCAAACCGGAAAAAACCCAGGATCTGTTCAACAAGTATGTGAAAAACGCGAAAGTATGAGCCTGATGAGGGCAAATCCCAGACCTATCCAAGACCTAACTTGCGTTGTCCTCTAAGATATTGATGGAAACCAGGTTTAATCGACTGTTTCAGTGTTGTACTTCATTACTACGTGATGCAATCCAGAAAAAGCCCAGGATCTAGCCATCAAGTATGAGAAATATGCGAAAGAATGAGCCTGATGAGAGCAAATCCCAGACCTAACCTAGACCTAACATGAATTATTCTCTAAAATATTGATCGAAACCAGGTTTAATTGACTGTTTCAGTGTTGCACTTCGTTACTACGTGATCCAAACCAGTAAAAACCCAGGATCCGTTCAACAACTATGTGAAGAATGCGAAAGTATGAGTGTGATGAGTGAAAAACCCCGGCCTAACCTAGACCTAACATGCGTTATCCTCAAAAATATTGAATGAAATCTGGTTTAATCGTCTGTTTCAGTGTGGTACCACATTACTATGTGATCCAAACCAGAAAATAACCCAGGATCTGTTCAACGAGTATGTGAAGTGTGCGAAAGTATGAGTCTGATGAGGGCAAATCCCAGAACTATCCCAGAGCTAACATGCGTTATCCTCTAAAATATTTATCAAGACCAGGTTTAATTGAATGTTTCAGTGTGGTACCACATTCCTACGTGAACCAAACCAGAAAAAACCCTGTATCTGATCAACAAGTATGTGAAGAATGCTAAAGTATGAGTCTGATGAGTGAAAATCCCAGGGCTAACCTAGACCTAACATGCGTTATCCTCTAAAATATTGATCCAAGCCAGGTTTAATGGACTGTTTCAGTTTGGTACCACTTTACTGCGTGATCCAAAGCAGAAAAAACCCTCGATCAGGTCAACATATATGTTAAAACTGCGAAAGTATGACCCTGATGTGGGCAAATCCCAGGCCTAACCTGGACCTAACATGCGTTGTCCTCTAAAATATTTATCAAGACCAGGTTTAATTGACTGTTTCAGTGTTGCACTTCATTACTACGTCATCCAAACTAGTAAAAACCCAGGATCCGTTCAACAGGTATGTGAAGCATGCGAAAGTATGAGTCTGATGAGTGAAAATCCCAGACCTAACCTAGACCTAACATGAGTTATCCTCAAAAATATTCATCGAAACCCGGTTTAATCGAATGTTTCAGTGTGGTACCACATTACTATGTGATCCAAACCAGAAAATAACCCAGGATCTGTTCAACGAGTATGTGAAGTGTGCGAAAGTATGAGTCCGATGGGGGCAAATCCCAGACCCATCCCAGACCTAACATGCGTTATCCTCTAAAATATTTATCAAGACCATGTTTAATTGATTGTTTCAGTGTGGTTCCACATTACTACGTGATCCAAACCAGAAAAAAACCCAGGATCCGTTCAACAAGTATGTGAAGAATGCGAAAGTATGAGTCTGATGTGTGAAAATCCCAGACCTAACCTAGACCTAACATACGTTATCCTCTAAAATATTGATCCAAATCAGGTTTGATGGACTGTTTCCGTGTGGTGCCACACTACTACGTGATTCAAACCAGAAAAAACCCAGGATCTGTTCAACAAGTATGTGAAAAAGGCGAAAGTATGAGCCTGATGAGGGCAAATCCCAGACCTATCCCAGACCTAACTTGCGTTGTCCTCTAAGATATTGATGGAAACCAGGTTTAATCGACTGTTTCAGTGTTGTACTTCATTACTACGTGATGCAATCCAGAAAAAGCCCAGGATCTAGCCATCAAGTATGAGAAATATGCGAAAGAATGAGCCTGATGAGAGCAAATCCCAGACCTAACCTAGACCTAACATGAATTATTCTCTAAAATATTGATCGAAACCAGGTTTAATTGACTGTTTCAGTGTTGCACTTCGTTACTACGTGATCCAAACCAGTAAAAACCCAGGATCCGTTCAACAACTATGTGAAGAATGCGAAAGTATGAGTGTGATGAGTGAAAAACCCCGGCCTAACCAAGACCTAACATGCGTTATCCTCAAAAATATTGAACGAAATCTGGTTTAATCGTCTGTTTCAGTGTGGTACCACATTACTATGTGATCCAAACCAGAAAATAACCCAGGATCTGTACAACGAGTATGTGAAGTGTGCGAAAGTATGAGTCTGATGAGGGCAAATCCCAGAACTATCCCAGAGCTAACATGCGTTATCCTCTAAAATATTTATCAAGACCAGGTTTAATTGAATGTTTCAGTGTGGTACCACATTACTACGTGAACCAAACCAGAAAAAACCCTGTATCTGATCAACAAGTATGTGAAGAATGCTAAAGTATGAGTCTGATGAGTGAAAATCCCAGGCCTAACCTAGACCTAACATGCGTTATCCTCAAAAATATTGATCGAAACCTGGTTTAATCGACTGTTTCAGTGTGGTACCACATTACTACGTGACGCAAACCAGAAAAAACCCAGGATCTGTTCAACATATATGTTAAAACTGCGAAAGTATGACCCTGATGTGGGCAAATCCCAGGCCTAACCTAGACATAACATGCGTTGTCCTCTAAAATATTTATCAAGACCAGGTTTAATTGACTGTTTCAGTGTTGCACTTCATTACTACGTCATCCAAGCTAGTAAAAACCCAGGATCCGTTCAACAGGTATGTGAAGAATGCGAAAGTATGAGTCTGATGAGTGAAAATCCCAGACCTAACCTAGACCTAACATACGTTATCCTCTAAAATATTGATCCAAATCAGGTTTGATGGACTGTTTCCGTGTGGTGCCACACTACTACGTGATTCAAACCAGAAAAAACCCAGGATCTGTTCAACAAGTATGTGAAAAAGGCGAAAGTATGAGCCTGATGAGGGCAAATCCCAGACCTATCCCAGACCTAACTTGCGTTGTCCTCTAAGATATTGATGGAAACCAGGTTTAATTGACTGTTTCATTGTTGCACTTCATTACTACGTGAAGCAATCCAGAAATAGCCTAGGATCTAGTCATCAAGTATGAGAAATATGCGAAAGAATGAGCCTGATGAGAGCAAATCCCAGACCTAACCTAGAACTAACATGAATTATTCTCTAAAATATTGGTCGAAACCAGGTTTAATTGACTGTTTCAGTGTGGTCCCACATTACTACGTGATCCAAACCAGAAAAAACCCAGGATCCGTTCAACAAGTATGTGAAGAATACGAAAGCATGTGTCTGATGAGTGAAAATCCCTGGCCTAACCTAGACCTAACATGCGTTATCCTCTAAAATATTGATCGAAACCAGTTTTAATTGACTGTTTCAGCGTGGTACCACATTACTACGTGATACAATCCAGAAACAGCCCAGGATCTAGTCATGAAGTATGAGAAATATGTGAAAGAAAGAGCCTGCTGAGAGCAAATCCCAGACCTAACCTAGACCTAACGTGAAATATTCTGCAAAACATTGATCGAAACCAGGTGTAATTGAGTGCTTCAGTGTGGTCCCACATTACTACGTGATCCAAACCAGAAAAAACCCAGGATCCGTTCAACAAGTACGTGAAGAATGCGAAAGTATGAGTCTGATGAGTGAAAATCCCAGACCTAACCTAGACCTAACATACGTTATCCTCTAAAATATTGATCCAAATCAGGTTTGATGGACTGTTTCCGTGTGGTGCCACACTACTACGCGATCCAAACCAGAAAAAACCCAGGATCAGTTCAACAAGTATGTGAAAAACGCGAAAGTATGAGCCTGATGAGGGCGAATCCCAGACCTATCCCAGACCTAGCTTGCGTTATCCTCTAAAATATTGATCGAAACCAGTTTTAATTGACTGTTTCAGCGTGGTACCACATTACTACGTGATACAATCCAGAAACAGCCCAGGATCTAGTCATGAAGTATGAGAAATATGCGAAAGAAAGAGCCTGCTGAGAGCAAATCCCAGACCTAACCTAGACCTAACATGCGTTATCCTCAAAAATATTGATCGAAACCTGGTTTAATCGACTGCTTCAGTGAGGTACCACATTACTATGTGATCCAAACCAGAAAATAACCCAGGATCTGTTCAACGAGTATCTGGAGTGTGCGAAAGTATGAGTCTGATGAGGGCAAATCCCAGACCTATCCCAGACCTAACATGCGTTATCCTCTAAAATATTTATCAATACCAGGTTTAATTGGTTGTTTCAGTGTGATCCCACATTACTACGTGATCCAAACCAGAAAAAACCCAGGATCCGTTCAGAAAGTATGTGAAGAATGCGAAAGTATGAGTCTGATGAGTGAAAATCCCAGACCTAACCTAGACCTAACATGCGTTATCCTCTAAAATATTTATCATGACCAGGTTTAATTGATTGTTTCAGTGTGGTCCCACATTACTACGTGATCCAAACCAGAAAAAACCCAGGATCTGTTCAACAAGTATGTGAAAAACGCGAAAGTATGAGCCTGATGAGAGCAAATCCCAGACCTCTCCCAGCCCTAACTTGCGTTGTCCTCTAAGATATTGATGGAAACCAGGTTTAATTGACTGTTTCAGTGTTGTACTTCATTACTACGTGATGCAATCCAGAAAAAGCCCAGGATCTAGCCATCAAGTATGAGAAATATGCGAAAGAATGAGCCTGATGAGAGCAAATCCCAGACCTAACCTAGACCTAACATGCGTTGTCCTCTAAAATATTGATGGAAACCAGGTTTAATTGACTGTTTCAGTGTTGTACTTCATTACTACGTGATGCAATCCAGAAAAAGCCCAGGATCTAGCCATCAAGTATGGGAAATATGCGAAAGAATGAGCCTGATGAGAGCAAATCCCAGTCCTAACCTAGACATAACACGAATTATTCTCTAAAATATTGATCAAAACCAGGTTTAATTGACAATTTCAGTGTGGTACCACACTACTACGTGCCCCAAACCGGAAAAAACCCAGGATCTGTTCAACAAGTGTGTGAAAAACGTGAAAGTGTGAGCCTGTTGAGGGCAAATCCCAGACCTATCCCTGACCTAACTTGCGTTGTCCTCTATGATATTGATGGAAACCAGGTTTAATTGACTGTTTCAGTGTTGTACTTCATTACTACGTGATGCAATCCAGAAAAAGCCCAGGATCTAGCCATCAAGTATGAGAAATATGCGAAAGTATGAGCCTGATGTGGGCGAATCCCAGACCTATCCCAGACCTAACATGCGTTATCCTCTAAAATAGATATAATGACCAGGTTTAATTGATTGTTTCAGTGTGGTCCCACATTACTACGTGATCCAAAGCAGAAAAAACCCTCGCTCAGGTCAACATGTATGTAAAAACTGCGGAAGTATGACCCTGATGAGGGCAAATCCCAGGCCTAACCTAGACCTAACATGCGTTGTCCTCTAAAATATTGATGGAAACCAGGTTTAATTGACTGTTTCAGTGTTGTACTTCATTACTACGTGATGCAATCCAGAAAAAGCCCAGGATCTAGCCATCAAGTATGGGAAATATGCGAAAGAATGAGCCTGATGAGAGCAAATCCCAGACCTAACCTAGACATAACACGAATTATTCTCTAAAATATTGATCAAAACCAGGTTTAATTGACAATTTCAGTGTGGTACCACATTACTACGTGATCCAATCCAGAAATAGCCCAGGATCCAGCCATAAAGTATGAGAAATATGCGAAAGTATGAGCCTGATGGGGGCAAATCCTAGACCTAACCCAGACCTAACATGCGTCATCCTCTAAAATATTTATCAAGACCAGGTTTAATTGAATGTTTCAGTGTGGTACCACATTACTACGTGATCCAAACCAGTTAAAACCCAGGATCCGTTCAACAAGTATGTGAGGAATGCGAAAGTATGAGTCTGATGTGTGAAAAACCCCGGCCTAACCTAGACCTAACATGCGTTATCCTCGAAACCTGGTTTATTCGACTGTTTCAGTGTGGTACCACATTACTATGTGATCCAAACCAGAAAATAACCCAGGATCTGTTCAACGAGTATGTGAAGTGTGCGAAAGTATGAGTCTGATGAGGGCAAATCCCAGACCTATCCCAGACCTAACATGCGTTATCCTCTAAAATAATTATCAATACCAGGTTTAATTGATTGTTTCAGTGTGGTCCCACATTACTACGTGATCCAAACCAGAAAAAACCCAGGATCCGTTCAAAAAGTATGTGAAGAATGCGAAAGTATGAGTCTGATGAGAGCAAATCCCAGACCTAACCTAGACCTAACATGAATTATTCTCTAAAATACTTATCATGACCAGGTTTAATTGATTGTTTCAGGGAGGTACCACATTACTACGTGACCCAATCCAGAAATAGCCCAGGATCCAGCCATGAAGTATGAGAAATATGCGAAAGTATGAGCCTGATGGAGGCAAATCCTAGACCTAACCCAGACCTAACATGCGTCATCCTCTAAAATATTTATCAAGACCAGGTTTAATTGAATGTTTCAGTGTGGTACCACATTACTACGTGATCCAAACCAGTAAAAACCCAGGATCCGTTCAAAAAGTATCTGAAGAATGCGAAAGTATGAGTCTGATGAGTGAAAATCCCAGACCTAACCTAGACCTAACATGCGTTATCCTCAAAAATATTGATCCAAACCAGGTTTAATGGACTGTTTCAGTGTGGTACCACACTACTACGTGATCCAAACCAGAAAAAAACCAGGATCTGTTCAACAAGTATGTGAAAAACGCGAAAGTATGAGCCTGATGAGGGCAAATCCCAGACCTATCCCAGACCTAACTTGCGTTGTCCTCTAAGATATTGATGGAAACCAGGTTTAATTGACTGTTTCAGTGTTGTACTTCATTACTACGTGATGCAATCCAGAAACAGCCCAGGATCTAGCCATGAAGTATGAGAAATATGCGAAAGTATGAGCCTGATGAGGGCAAATCCTAGACCTAAGCCAGACCTAACATGCGTTGTCCTCTAAAATATTTATCAAAACCAGGTTTAATTGATTGTATCAGCGTGGTCCCACATTACTACGTGATGCAATCCAGAAAAAGCCCAGGATCTAGCCATCAAGTATGAGAAATATGCGAAAGAATGAGCCTGATGAGGGCGAATCCCAGACCTATCCCAGACCTAACTTGCGTTATCCTCTAGAATATTGATCCAAACCAGGTTTAGTGGACTGTTTCAGTGTGGTACCACATTACTATGTGATCCAAACCAGAAAATAACCCAGGATCTGTTCAACGAGTATGTGAAGTGTGCGAAAGTATGAGTCTGATGAGGGCAAATCCCAGACCTATCCCAGACCTAACATGCGTTATCCTCTAAAATATTTATCAAGACCAGGTTTAATTGACTGTTTCAGTGTTGTACTTCATTACTACGTGATGCAATCCAGAAACAGCCCAGGATCTAGCCATGAAGTATGAGAAATATGCGAAAGTATGAGCCTGATGAGGACAAATCCTAGACCTAAGCCTGACCTAACATGCGTTGTTCTCTAAAATATTTATCAAAACCAGGTTTAATTGATTGTATCAGTGTGGTACCACACTACTACGTGACCCAAACCGGAAAAAACCCAGGATCTAGCCATCAAGTATGAGAAATATGCGAATGTATGAGCCTGATGAGGGCGAATCCCAGACCTATCCCAGACCTAACTTGCGTTATCCTCTAAAATATTGATCCAAACCAGGTTTAGTGGACTGTTACAGTGTGGTACCACACTACTACGTGACCCAAACCGGAAAAAACCCAGGATCTGTTCAACAAGTATGTGAAAAACGCGAAAGTATGAGCCTGATGAGGGCAAATCCCAGACCTATCCAAGACCTAACTTGCGTTGTCCTCTAAGATATTGATGGAAACCAGGTTTAATCGACTGTTTCAGTGTTGTACTTCATTACTACGTGATGCAATCCAGAAAAAGCCCAGGATCTACCCATCAAGTATGAGAAATATGCGAAAGAATGAGCCTGATGAGAGCAAATCCCAGACCTAACCTAGACCTAACATGAATTATTCTCTAAAATATTGATGGAAACCAGGTTTAATTGACTGTTTCAGTGTTGCACTTCGTTACTACGTGATCCAAACCAGTAAAAACCCAGGATCCGTTCAACAACTATGTGAAGAATGCGAAAGTATGAGTGTGATGAGTGAAAAACCCCGGCCTAACCTAGACCTAACATGCGTTATCCTCAAAAATATTGATCGAAATCTGGTTTAATCGTCTGTTTCAGTGTGGTACCACATTACTATGTGATCCAAACCAGAAAATAACCCAGGATCTGTTCAACGAGTATGTGAAGTGTGCGAAAGTATGAGTCTGATGAGGGCAAATCCCAGAACTATCCCAGAGCTAACATGCGTTATCCTCTAAAATATTTATCAAGACCAGGTTTAATTGAATGTTTCAGTGTGGTACCACATTACTACGTGAACCAAACCAGAAAAAACCCTGTATCTGTTCAACAAGTATGTGAAGAATGCTAAAGTATGAGTGAAAATCCCAGGGCTAACCTAGACCTAACATGCGTTATCCTAAAAAATATTGTTCGAAACCAGGTTCAATCGACTGTTACAGTGTGGTACCACACTACTACGTGACCCAAACCGGAAAAAACCCAGGATCTAGCCATCAAGTATGAGAAATATGCGAAAGTATGAGCCTGATGAGGGCGAATCCCAGACCTATCCCAAACCTAACTTGCGTTATCCACTAAAATATTGATCGAAATCAGGTTTAATTGATTGTTTCAGCGTGGTACCACATTACTACGTGATACAATCCAGAAACAGCCCAGGGTCTAGCCATGAAGTATGAGAAATATGCGAAAGTATGAGCCTGATGAGGGCAAATCCAAGACCTAACCCAAACCTACCATGCGTTATCCTCTAAAATATTTATCAAGACCAGGTTTAATTGAATGTTTCAGTGTGGTACCACATTACTACGTGAACCAAACCAGAAAAAACCCTGTATCTGTTCAACAAGTATGTGAAGAATGCTAAAGTATGAGTCTGATGAGTGAAAATCCCAGGGCTAACCTAGACCTAACATGCGTTATCCTCTAAAATATTGATCCAAGCCAGGTTTAATGGACCGTTTCAGTTTGGTACCACTTTACTGCGTGATCCAAAGCAGAAAAAACCCTCGATAAGGTCAACATATATGTTAAAACTGCGAAAGTATGACCCTGATGTGGGCAAATCCCAGGCCTAACCTAGACCTAACATGCGTTGTCCTCTAAAATATTGATGGAAACCAGGTTTAATTGACTGTTTCAGTGTTGCACTTCATTACTACGTCATCCAAACTAGTAAAAACCCAGGATCCGTTCAACAGGTATGTGAAGCATGCGAAGGTATGAGTCTGATGAGTGAAAATCCCAGACCTATCCCAGACCTAACTTGCGATGTCCTCTAAGATATTGATGGAAACCAGGTTTAATTGACTGTTTCATTGTTGCACTTCATTACTACGTGAAGCAATCCAGAAATAGCCCAGGATCTAGCCATCAAGTATGAGAAATATGCGAAAGAATGAGCCTGATGAGAGCAAATCCCAGACCTAACCTAGAACTAACATGAATTATTCTCTAAAATATTGGTCGAAACCAGGTTTAATTGACTGTTTCAGTGTGGTCCCACATTACTACGTGATCCAAACCAGAAAAAACCCAGGATCCGTTCAACAAGTATGTGAAGAATGCGAAAGTATGAGTCTGATGAGTGAAAATCCCAGACCTAACCTAGACCTAACATACGTTATCCTCTAAAATATTGATCCAAATCAGGTTTGATGGACTGTTTCCGTGTGGTGCCACACTACTACGTGATTCAAACCAGAAAAAACCCAGGATCTGTTCAACAAGCATGTGAGGAACGCGAAAGTATGAGTCTGATGAGTGAAAATCCCAGGCCTAACCTAGACCTAACATGCGTTATCCTCAAAATTATTGATCGAAACCTGGTTTAATCGACTGTTTCAGTGTGGTACCACACTACTACGTGACCCAAACCAGAAAAAACCCAGGATCTGTTCAACAAGTATGTGAAAAACGCGAAAGTATGAGCCTGATGAGGGCAAATCCCAGACCTATCCCAGACCAAACTTGCGTTATCCTCTAAAATATTGATCGAAACCAGGTTTAATCGACTGTCTCAGTGTGGTACCACATTGCTACGTGATCCAAACCAGAAAAAACCCAGGATCCGTTCTACAAGTATGTGAAGAATACGAAAGCATGTGTCTGATGAGTGAAAATCCCAGGCCTAACCTAGACCTAACATGCGTTATCCTCAAAAATATTGATCGAAACCTGGTTTAATCGACTGTTTCAGTGTGGTACCACATTACTACATGGCCCAAACCAGAAAAAACCCAGGATCTGTTCAACAAGTATGTGAAAAACGCGAAAGTATGAGCCTGATGAGGGCAAATCCCAGACCTATCCCAGACCTAACTTGCCTTATCCTCTAAAATATTGATCGAAACCAGGTTTAATTGACTGTTTCAGTGTGGTACCACATTACTACGTGTCCAATCCAGAAATAGCCCAGGATCTAGCCATGAAGTATGAGAAACATGCGAAAGTATGAGCCTGACGAGGGCAAAGCCTAGACCTAACCCAGACCTAACATGCGTTATCCTCTAAAATATTTATCATGACCAGGTTTAATTGACTGTTTCAGTGTGGTCCCACATTACTACGTGATCCAAACCAGAAAAAACCCAGGATCAGTTCAACAAGTACGTGAAAAACGCGAAAGTATGAGCCTGATGAGGGCAAATCCCAGACCTATCCCAGACCTAACTTGCGTTATCCTCTAAAATATTGATCGAAACCAGGTTTAATTGACTGTCTCAGTGTGGTACCACATTGCTACGTGATCCAAACCAGAAAAAACCCAGGATCAGTTCAACAAGTACGTGAAAAACGCGAAAGTATGAGCCTGATGAGGGCAAATCCCAGACCTATCCCAGACCAAACTTGCGTTATCCTCTAAAATCTGGATCGAAACCAGGTTTAATCGACTGTCTCAGTGTGGTACCACATTGCTACGTGATCCAAACCAGAAAAAACCCAGGATCAGTTCAACAAGTACGTGAAAAACGCGAAAGTATGAGCCTGATGAGGGCAAATCCCAGACCTATCCCAGACGTAACTTGCGTTATCCTCTAAAATATTGATCGAAACCAGGTTTAATTGACTGTTTCAGTGTGGTACCGCATTACTACGTGGTGCAATCCAGAAAAAGTGCAGGATCTAGCCATCAAGTATGAGAAAAATGCGAAAGAATGAGCCTGATGAGAGCAAATCCCAGACCTAACCTAGACCTAACATGAATTATTCTCTAAAATATTTATCAAGACCAGGTTTAATTGATTGTTTCAGAGTGGTCCCACATTACTACGTGATGCAAACCAGAAAAAACCCGGGATCCGTTCAACAAGTATGTGAAGAATGCGAAAGTATGAGTCTGATGAGTGAAAATCCCAGGCCTTACCTAGACCTAACATGCGTTATCCTCTAAAATATTGATCCAAACCAGGTTTAATGGACTGTTTCAGTGTGGTACCACATTACTACGTGACGGAAACCAGAAAAAACCCAGGATCTGTTCAACAAGTATGTGAAAAACGCGAAAGTATGAGCCTGATGAGGGCAAATCCCAGACCTATCCCAGACCTAACATGCGTTATCCTGTAAAACATTGATGGAAACCTGGTTTAATTGACTGTTTCAGTGTTGTACTTCATTACTACGTGATGCAATCCAGAAAAAGCCCAGGATCTATCCATCAAGTATGAGAAATATGCGAAAGAATGAGCGTGATGAGAGCAAATCCCAGACCTAACCTAGACCTTACAAGAATTATTCTCTAAAATATTGATCAAAACCAGGTTTCATTGACTGTTTCAGTGTGGTACCACATTACTAGGTGATCCAATCCAGAAATAGCCCAGGATCCAGCCATGAAGTATGAGAATAATGCGAAAGAATGAGCCTGATGAGAGCAAATCCCAGACCTAACCTAGACCTAACATGAATTATTCTCTAAAATATTTATCAAGACCAGGTTTAATTGAATGTTTCAGTGTTGTACCACATTACTACGTGTTCCAAACCAGTAAAAACACAGGTGCCGTTCAACAAGTATGTGAAGAATGCGAAAGTATGAGTCTGATGAGTGAAAATCCCCGGCCTAACCTAGACCTAACATGCGTTGTCCTGAAAAATATTGATCGAAACCAGGTTTAATCGACTGTTTCAGTGTGGTACCACATTACTACGTGACCCAAACCTGAAAAAACCCAGGATCTGTTCAACAAGTATGTGAAAAACGCGAAAGTATGAGCCTGATGAGGGCAAATCCCAGACCTATCCCAGACCTAACTTGCGTTGTCCTCTCAGATATTGATGGAAACCAGGTTAAATTGACTGTTTCAGTGTTGTACTTCATTACTACGTGATGCAATCCAGAAAAAGCCCAGGATCTAGCCATGAAGTGTGAGAAATATGGGAAGGTATGAGCCTGATGAGGGAAAATCCTAGACCTAACCCAAACCTAACATGCGTTGTCCTCTAAAATATTGATCCAAACCAGGTTTAATGGACTGCTTCAGTGTGGTACCACTATACTACGTGATGCAAACCAGAAAAAACCCAGGATCAGTTCAACAAGTACGTGAAAAACGCGAAAGTATGAGCCTGATGAGGGCGAATCCCAGACCTATCCCAGACCTAACTTGCGTTGTGCTCTAAAATATTGATGGAAACCAGGTTTAATTGACTGTTTCAGTGTGGTACCACATTACTACGTGGTGCAATCCAGAAAAAGTCCGGGATCTAGCCATCAAGTATGAGAATAATGCGAAAGAATGACCCTGATGAGGGCAAATCCCAGACCTATCCCAGACCTAACATGCGTTATCCTCTAAAATATTTATCAAGACCAGGTTTAATTGAATGTTTCAGTGTGGTACCACATTACTACGTGATCCAAACCAGTAAAAACCCAGGATCCGTTCAACAAGTATGTGAAGATTGCGAAAGTATGAGTCTGAAGAGAGAAAATCCCCGGCCTAACCTAGACCTAACATGCGTTATCCTAAAAAATATTGTTCGAAACCAGGTTTAATCGACTGTTTCAGTGTGGTACCACACTACTACGTGACCCAAACCGGAAAAAACCCAAGATCTAGCCATCAAGTATGAGAAACATGCGAATGTATGAGCCTGATGAGGGCGAATCCCAGACCTATCCCAGACCTAACTTGCGTTATCCTCTAAAATATTGATCGAAACCGGGTTTAATGGACTGTTTCAGTGTGGTACCACATTGCTACGTGATCCAAACCAGAAAAAACCCAGAATCCGTTCAACAAGTATGTGAAGAATGCGAATGTATGAGTCTGATGAGTGAAAATCCCAGACCTAACCTAGACCTAACATGCGTTATCCTCAAAAATATTCAGCGAAACCTGGTTTAATCGACTGTTTCAGTGTGGTACCACATTACTACGTGACCCAAACCTGAAAAAACCCAGGATCTGTTCAACAAGTATGTGAAAAACGCGAAAGTATGAGCCTGATGAGGGCAAATCCCAGACCTATCCCAGACCTAACTTGCGTTGTCCTCTAAGATATTGATGGAAACCAGGTTTAATTGACTGTTTCATTGTTGCACTTCATTACTACGTGATGCAATCCAGAAATAGCCCAGGAACTAGCCATCAAGTATGAGAAATATGCGAAAGAATGAGCCTGATGAGAGCAAATCCCAGACCTAACCTAGAACTAACATGAATTATTCTCTAAAATATTGGTCGAAACCAGGTTTAATTGACTGTTTCAGTGTGGTCCCACATTACTATGTGATCCAAACACGAGAAAACCCAGGATCCGTTCAACAAGTATGTGAAGAATACGAAAGCATGTGTCTGATGAGTGAAAATCCCAGGCCTAACCTAGACCTAACATGCGTTATCCTCAAAAATATTGATCGAAACCTGGTTTAATCGACTCTTTCAGTGTGGTACCACATTACTACATGACCCAAACCAGAAAAAACCCAGGATCTGTTCAACAAGTATGTGAAAAACGCGAAAGTATGGGCCTGATGAGGGCAAATCCCAGACCTATCCCAGACCTAACTTGCGTTATCCTCTAAAATATTGATCGAAACCAGGTTTAATTGACTGTTTCAGTGTGGTACCACATTACTATGTGTCCAATCCAGAAATAGCCCAGGATCTAGCCATGAAGTATGAGAAACATGCGAAAGTATGAGCCTGACGAGGGCAAAGCCTCGACCTAACCCAGACCTAACATGCGTTATCCTCTAAAATATTTATCATGACCAGGTTTAATTGACTGTTTCAGTGTGGTCCCACATTACTACGTGATCCAAACCAGAAAAAACCCAGGATCCGTTCAACAAGTATGTGAAGAACGCGAAAGTATGAGTCTGATGAGTGAAAATCCCAGGCCTAACCTAGACCTAACATGCGTTATCCACAAAATTATTGATCGAGACCTGGTTTAATCGACTGTTTCAGTGTGGTACCACATTACTACGTGACCCAAACCAGAAAAAACCCAGGATCTGTTCAACAAGTATGTGAAAAACGCGAAAGTATGAGCCTGATGAGGGCAAATCCCAGACCTATCCCAGACCAAACTTGCGTTATCCTCTAAAATATTGATCGAAACCAGGTTTAATCGACTGTCTCAGTGTGGCACCACATTGCTACGTGATCCAAACCAGAAAAAACCCAGGATCCGTTCAACAAGTATGTGAAGAATACGAAAGCATGTGTCTGATGAGTGAAAATCCCAGGCCTAACCTAGACCTAACATGCGTTATCCTCAAAAATATTGATCGAAACCTGGTTTAATCGACTGTTTCAGTGTGGTACCACATTACTTCATGACCCAAACCAGAAAAAACCCAGGATCTGTTCAACAAGTATGTGAAAAACGCGAAAGTATGAGCCTGGTGAGGGCAAATCCCAGACCTATCCCAGACCTAACTTGCGTTATCCTTTAAAATATTGATCGAAACCAGTTTTAATTGACTATTTCAGCGTGGTACCACATTACTACGTGTCCAATCCAGAAATAGCCCAGGATCTAGCCATGAAGTATGAGAAACATGCGAAAGTATGAGCCTGACGAGGGCAAAGCCTAGACCTAACCCAGACCTAACATGCGTTATCCTCTAAAATATTTATCATGACCAGGTTTAATTGACTGTTTCAGTGTGGTCCCACATTACTACGTGATCCAAACCAGAAAAAACCCAGGATCAGTTCAACAAGTACGTGAAAAACGCGAAAGTATGAGCCTGATGAGGGCAAATCCCAGACCTATCCCAGACCTAACTTGCGTTATCCTCTAAAATATTGATCGAAACCAGGTTTAATTGACTGTTTCAGTGTGGTACCGCATTACTACGTGATACAATCCAGAAACAGCCCAGGATCTAGCCATGAAGTATGAGAAATATGCGAAAGTATGAGCCTGATGAGGGAAAATCTTAGACCTAACCCAAACCTATCATGCGTTATCCTCTAAAATATTGATCGAAACCAGGTTTAATCGACTGTCTCAGTGTGGTACCACATTGCTACGTGATACAAACCAGAAAAAACCCAGGATCAGTTTAACAAGTACGTGAAAAACGCGAAAGTATGAGCCTGATGAGGGCGAATCCCAGACCTAACTTGCGTTATCCTCTAAAATATTGATCGAAACCAGGTTTAATTGACTGTTTCAGCATGGTACCGCATTACTACGTGATACAATCCAGAAACAGCCCAGGATCTAGCCATGAAGTATGAGAAATATGCGAAAGTATGAGCCTGATGAGGGCAAATCCTTGACCTAACCCAAACCTAACATGCGTTATCCTCTAAAATATTGATCCAAACCAGGTTTAATGGACTGCTTCAGTGTGGTACCACTTTACTACGTGATGCAAAGCAGAAAAAACCCTGGATCAGGTCAACATGTATGTTAAAACTGCGAAAGCATGACCCTGATGAGGGCAAATCCCAGGCCTATCCCAGACCTAACATGCGTTGTGCTCTAAAATATTGATGGAAACCAGGTTTAATTGCCTGTTTCAGTGTGGTACCACATTACTACGTGGTGCAATCCAGAAAAAGTCCAGGATCTAGCCATCAAGTATGAGAAAAATGCGAAAGAATGAGCCTGATGAGAGCAAATCCCAGACCTAACCTAGAACTAACATGAATTATTCTCTAAAATATTTATCAAGACCAGGTTTAATTGATTGTTTCAGAGTGGGCCCACATTACTACGTGATGCAAACCAGAAAACACCCAGGATCTGCTCAACAAGTATGTGAAGAATGCGAAAGTATGAGCCTGATGAGGGCAAATCCCAGACCTATCCCAGACCTAACATGCGTTGTCCTCTAAAACATTGATCGAAACCAGGTTTAATTGACTGTTTCAGCGTGGTACCGCATTACTACGTGATACAATCCAGAAACAGCCCAGGATCTAGCCATGAAGTATGAGAAATATGCGAAAGTATGAGCCTGATGAGGGCAAATCCTAGACCTAACCCAAACCTAACATGCGTTATCCTCTAAAATATTGTTCCAAACCAGGTTTAATGGACTGCTTCAGTGTGGTACCACGTTACTACATGGCCCAAACCAGAAAAAACCCAGGATCTGTTCAACAAGTACGTGAAAAACGCGAAAGTATGAGCCTGATGTGGGCGAATCCCAGACCTATCCCAGACCTAACTTGCGTTATCCTCTAAAATATTGATCGAAACGAGGTTTAATTGACTGTTTCAGCGTGGTACCACATTGCTACGTGATACAAACCAGAAAAAACCCAGGATCAGTTCAACAAGTACGTGAAAAACGCGAAAGTATGAGCCTGATGAGGGCGAATCCCAGACCTATCCCAGACCTAACTTGCGTCATCCTCTAAAATATTGATCCAAACCAGGTTTAATGGACTGCTTCAGTGTGGTACCACTTTACTACGTGATGCAAACCAGAAGAAACCCAGGATCAGTTCAACAAGTACGTGAAAAACGCGAAAGTATGAGCCTGATGTGGGCGAATCCCAGACCTATCCCAGACCTAACTTGCGTTATCCTCTAAAATATTGATCGATACGAGGTTTAATTGACTGTTTCAGCGTGGTACCGCATTACTACGTGATACAATCCAGAAACAGCCCAGGATCTAGCCATGAAGTATGAGAAATATGCGAAAGTATGAGCCTGATGAGAGCAAATCCTAGACCTAACCCAAACCTAACATGCGTTATCCTCTAAAATATTGATCCAAACCAGGTTTAATGGACTGCTTCAGTGTGGTACCACTTTACTACGTGACGCAAAGCAGAAAAAACCCTCGATCAGGTCAACATGTATGTTAAAACTGCGAAAGCATGACCCTGATGAGGGCAAATCCCAGGCCTATCCCAGACCTAACATGCGTTGTGCTCTAAAATATTGATGGAAACCAGGTTCAATTGCCTGCTTCAGTGTGGTACCACATTACTACGTGGTGCAATCCAGAAAAAGTCCAGGATCTAGCCATCAAGTATGAGAAAAATGCGAAAGAATGAGCCTGATGAGAGCAAATCCCAGACCTAACCTAGACCTAACATGAATTATTCTCTAAAATATTTATCAAGACCAGGTTTAATTGATTGTTTCAGAGTGGGCCCACATTACTACGTGATGCAAACCAGAAAACACCCAGGATCCGTTCAACAAGTATGTGAAGAATGCGAAAGTATGAGTCTGAAGAGTGAAAATCCCAGGCCTTACCTAGACCTAACATGCGTTATCCTCTAAAATATTGATCCAAACCAGGTTTAATGGACTGTTTCAGTGTGGTATCACATTTCTACGTGACGCAAACCAGAAAGAACCCAGGATCTGCTCAACAAGTATGTGAAAAACGCGAAAGTATGAGCCTGATGAGGGCAAATCCCAGACCTATCCCAGACCTAACATGCGTTGTCCTCTAAAACATTGATGCAAACCAGGCTTAATTGACTGGTTCAGTGTTGTACTTCATTACTACGTGATGCAATCCAGAAAAAGCCCAGGATCTATCCATCAAGTATGAGAAATATGCGAAAGAATGAGCCTGATGAGAGCAAATCCCAGAACTAACCTAGACCTTTCAAGAATTATTCTCTAAAATATTGATCAAAACCAGGTTTCATTGACTGTTTCAGTGTGGTACCACATTACTAGGTGATCCAATCCAGAAATAGCCCAGGATCCAGCCATGAAGTATCAGAAATGTGCGAAAGTATGAGCCTGATGGGGGCAAATCCTAGACCTAACCCAGACCTAACATGCGTTATCCTCTAAAATATTTATCATGACCAGGTTTAATTGACTGTTTCAGTGTGGTCCCACATTACTACGTGATCCAAACCAAGAAAACTCAGGATCCGTTCAACAAGTATGTGAAGAACGCGAAAGTATGAGTCTGATGAGTGAAAATCCCAGGCCTAACCTAGACCTAACATGCGTTATCCTCAAAATTATTGATCGAAACCTGGTTTAATCGACTGTTTCAGTGTGGTACCACATTACTACGTGACCCAAACCAGAAAAAACCCAGGATCTGTTCAACAAGTATGTGAAAAACGCGAAAGTATGAGCCTGATGAGGGCAAATCCCAGACCTATCCCTGACCAAACTTGCGTTATCCTCTAAAATATTGATCGAAACCAGGTTTAATCGACTGTCTCAGTGTGGTACCACATTGCTACGTGATACAAACCAGAAAAAACCCAGGATCAGTTCAACAAGTACGTGAAAAACGCGAAAGTATGAGCCTGATGAGGGCGAATCCCAGACCTATCCCAGACCTAACTTGCGTTATCCTCTAAAATATTGATCGAAACCAGGTTTAATCGACTGTTTCAGTGTGGTACCACACTACTACGTGACCCAAACCTGAAAAAACCCAGGATCTGTTCAACAAGTATGTGAAAAACGCGAGAGTATGAGCCTGATGAGGGCAAATCCCAGACCTATCCCAGACCTAACTTGCGTTGTCCTCTCAGATATTGATGGAAACCAGGTTAAATTGACTGTTTCAGTGTTGTACTTCATTACTACGTGATGCAATCCAGAAAAAGCCCAGGATCTAGCCATGAAGTGTGAGAAATATGCGAAAGTATGAGCCTGATGAGGGCAAATCCTAGACCTAACCCAAACCTACCATGCGTTATCCTCTAAAATATTTATCAAGACCAGGTTAAATTGACTGTTTCAGTGTTGTACTTCATTACTACGTGATGCAATCCAGAAAAAGCCTAGGATCTAGCCATGAAGTATGAGAAATATGCGAAAGTATGAGCCTGATGAGGGCAAATCCTAGACCTAACCGAAACCTAACATGCGTTATCCTCTAAAACATTTATCAAGACCAGGTTTCATTGAATGTTTCAGTGTGTTCCCACATTACTACGTGATCCATACCAGAAAAAACCCAGGATCCGTTCAACAAGTATGTGAAGAATGCGAAGGTATGTGTCTGATGAGTGAAAATCCCAGGCCTAACCTAGACCTAACATGCGTTATCCTCAAAAATATTGATCGAAACCTGGTTTAATCGACTGTTTCAGTGTGGTACCACATTACTATGTGATCCAAACCAGAAAATAACCCAGGATCCGTTCAACGAGTATGTGAAGTGTGCGAAAGTATGAGCCTGATGAGGGCAAATCACAGACCTATCCCAGACCTAACTTTTTTTTTTTTTTTTTTTTTTTTTTTTTTTTGTCGTGGGGAAAATCTTCGAAAGACTCCCTCCCACCTCCTTGGGGAGAGGTGGGAGGGGTGTGTGGGATTCCCCGCGCCCGTACAACGACAGGCGCGGGACCTACCCACTAAAAACCCCACGGTGACCCTTCGGCACGCTTTGGGAGGATACCGGGAATCGCTCGAAGCATTCTTCCGGTATCCTCCCCGTGCCCGCGCTTTCGCGCCCATCCCCCGGGGGGACAATCGGTCCCCCCAGTAGACACACTGCCTCATAGCGGCGGGACGGGGCCACTCCATCCCGCCGCTATCCGTCCCGGGGCCGCGTTTAGTGGCGGCTGCGAGCCCCAACTCGCAACCGCCCGCGACCCCGTTTCCACCCCTCGGCGGCCGGGCGTTCATGGCCGCACCAGACCGCCGAGGGTGCCTCCCCTTGCGTCGGACCGGTAGGGGGAGGCACTCCTACCCCCAACCGGTCCGACCCGGCGCCGCCTGGCGGGAGGAGGGTCCCCTCAGGACCCCCCTCCCAGCCTAGGTCATCCGCCACGCCGAGGCGGCCGCCCGCGACGCCTCGCGACCGGGCGACGACCTCGGGCCACCGCACGAGCGCGAGCTTCAGCGCGCCGCTGAAGCTCGCGCTCCCTCCCCGCGGCCTCCTTCTGCAACATTACGTTCTCGCAGAAGGAGGCCACGGCCCTCCACTTCTCCTCGCTGCCGAGCATGGCGCGCACCACGCCCGGCAGCGAGACATCCCGCCCGACGACGCCGACCAGGACACGGCGCTCCCCCTCCCACGCGGGGCATACCTCCAGGGTATGATCCGCCGTGTCCTGCTCAGCGTCGCAGTGGCAGCAACGCGCCGTCGGCTCCTTCCCTATCCGGCACAGGTATCTTCCGAAGCTGCCATGCCCGGAAAATACCTGTGCCAGACGGTAGGTGAGGCTGCCATGGCCTCTGTCCAGCCACTCCTTCAGGAGTGGCCGAACAGCCCCGACAGTCCGGTGCCCCGCGGTTGGCAGAGCCAGCCGCTCCTGCCACGCGAGCAACACGGACTGCCGGGCCTGGCGCTTTAAATCGCCCCAAGCAGGTTCCTGCCCGCCCGGGACCGCCCCCACCCCCGCGCGACGGTCGACGCGGTGCCGGCACATCACCGCGTGCGACCGCGCGAGCAGGTCCATGGGCGGCATCCCCGCTAGAACCGTCGCCGCCTCATGTGACATGGTCCGATACCCGCGGACGACCCTGAGCGCCATGCGCCTCTGCACCCGACGCAGCATAGTCATGCTGCGCCGGGAGGCAGCCAGGTCGTCCGCCCAGACGGGGGCCCCGTATAGGGCCACCGACTGGATCATTGCCACATAGAGGCGACGAACTCGGCCCGCCGGGCCCCCCAGGTTGGGCAGGATCCGGCCCAGAGCCGCAACCATCCTTTCCAACCGGGGGACCAGGCAGCGGAAATGCTTCTCGAAACGCCAGTGGCTATCGAGGATCAGCCCCAGATACCTGATCTGGGGCTTCACCTCGATGTCAGCCCCACCCACCCGAATCAGAGGGGGTGGCGGATCCTGCCGAGGTGAATGAAACGCAATCACCTCGGTCTTATGGACCGCCACCGTCATCCCCATCCCCCTGATCCGGTCGACGACGCGTTGCGACCCCTCCTCCGCGCGACGCATGGCCCTCCCCCAGTGCGCCCCGACGGCCAGCACCAGTGTGTCATCCGCATAACACACCGTGCTGACGCCGTCGGGGAGGCCGGCCCGCAACACCGAGTCGTACGCGATGTTCCACAGGAGTGGCCCGAGGACCGACCCCTGCGGAACACCGCAGTACACCTCCCTCCGCATATCACCATCCCGGCCCGGATACTCGATCCACCTGCCGCGGAGATAATCCCCGACGACCGCCCTGAGACAAGGGGGGACTCGATGATATTCGAGCCCCCTCCTTATCTCTTCCCAGGGGAGGGTGTTAAAGGCATTGGCAATATCCAAGGATATTGCCAATGCCACCCCTCCCCGGGAGATGGCCGCCTCCGAGAGGGCCCTCACACGACCTATCGCGTCGATAGTTGATCGGCCCCCCCGGAAACCGAACTGGCAGTCGGCCAGACCGGGATCACCCCGCGACAGGTGCTCGACGAGGCGGGCAGCAATCACACGCTCGAAGAGCTTGCCCACCTCGTCGAGGAGACAAATGGGCCGGTATGCGGAGGGAGACTCCGCGGGCCGACCCTCCTTCCGGAGGAGGACCATCCTCGCCACCTTCCAACTGGGGGGGAATCGCCCGTCCCTCAGGCAGCGGTCGAACAACCGCCTGAGGTCGGCCCCAAGGACGCCCTGGGTCAAGACCCAAACCCGGCCGGGCACACCATCCGGACCCGGGGCCGTGTTACGAACCCCGAGCCGTCTGATGGCCGCTGCCAGCTCCTCCTGCGTGACCCCCAGCTCGGCCGTCCACTCCACTGGGACAGCCGCCGCCGCCGGAGGACGCGGTCCCCTCTCCCCAATTGGGAAGAGTGTATTGACCACATCCTCCAGCAGCCGGGGGTCAAGACCCTCGGTGACGGGGGGCGCCCACGGGCGGAGCTTATTCAGCACCACCTTATATGGGCGCCCCCATGGATCGTCATCAAGGGTCTGGAGGAGCTCCTTCCATGCCTGGGTCTTGGCCCGTTTGATGGCGACCTGCAGAGCAACCCGCGCCACGCGGTATGCTCCATACAGGTCATCAGCTGCCCTCGCTCGCGCCACGCCGTCGCCTGTACGTTGACGACGGCGCGCGCGGGTGTACTGGCGTCGGGCGCGGACAGTCGCGACTCGCAACTCCGCGATCGCGTCCGACCACCAGTACACCGCCCGGCGAGGAGAAGCCCGCCCGACCCGAGGCATCGCCGCGTCGCAAATACCCGCGACCAATGCTCCGAGCCGGGCGACCTCCTCCTCTATGCTCGGCAACTCGGCCGCTCCCTGCGGCCAAGTTGCAGCGAGGGCAGCTGCCATCAGGGCGTCCTTGTCCAGGCGCCGAAGCGCCCAGCGGCGTGGTGGGGCGCCACGCAGGCGGCCGTGTCGGGATGCACTCGCGGCGGCAGAGACCTCCATCCGGATGTACCGGTGATCGGAGAGTGTCTCTGCCCCCGCGACCACGTGCCAACCCGACACCATGCGCACGGCGTTGGGGGTCGCGAATCCAACATCCACGATGGACCCCCCATATCGCCGCACGCATGTGTGCTCCGACCCCCGGTTCAATACCCGGAGGTCGAGCCCCGCCGCCCAATCGCCCAGGATCCCGCCGCGAACGGAGGTCCTGGGGGATCCCCAAGCCACCGACTTGGCATTAAAATCCCCCAGGACCAGCACCGGCCGGGCCGCGTAGCGCTGCACGCATGCCGCGACCTCGGCCAAGTACAGCTCGAACGCAGCGTGACCGCTACGGGGCGAAATGTAGCACCCCACCACAGCGACTCCCCCCCAGTCCACGGCGACGAATCCCCGACCGCGCTCCAACAAGGAGAACGGTGGGGACCCGTCGCCCCCTCCCCATACCGTCGCCACCAAGCCGTCCGCGTCGCCCACCCAATGAGGGTGATCAGGGACGCGGTACGGCTCGGCGGCGACCGCCAGGCCAACCCCCCACTCCGCGAGGACTTGGGACATCAAGTCCTGTGCCGCGCGGCAGTGGTTGAGGTTGGCCTGGAGGAGGAGGCGGGGCGGCATTAATTAATGGCCGCGCCAGCCTCCTCCCGGCCGTCCGTCCCCGTAGCACCGTCCACCTCCATGGAGGACGATGCCACCGCCCTCGGCACCGGAGCCGGTGCAGCCCGCCTCTTCCTCTCCTTCCGGGAGGGGGGGGAGCACTTCTTGCTCCCCACCCTGTGATCGGCTGGCCTCCCCATGTCCGCACACAGCGGGCAGTGGGGGGCCGCCGAGCACTGGCTCGCACGGTGCTCTTTGGCACCGCAGCGGTAACACTGACCGCTGCGGTCCACCGGCGAGGTGCACCACTGCCTCACGTGCCCCAATTCGAGGCAGCGGTGACACTGGAGCGGGCGCGGCGCGAGGATTTCCACTCGCGATCCCAGACCTAACTTGCGTTGTCCTCTAAGATATTGATGGAAACCAGGATTAATTGACTGTTTCACTGTTGTACTTCATTACTACGAGATGCAATCCAGAAAAAGCCCAGGATCTAGCCATCAAGTATGAGAAATATGCGAAAGAATGAGCCTGATGAGAGCAAATCCCAGACCTAGCCTAGACCTAACATGAATTATTCTCTAAAATATTGATCGAAACCAGGTTTAATTGAATGTTTCAGTGTGGTACCACATTACTACGTGATCCAAACCAGAAAAAGCCCAGGATCCGTTCAACAAGTATGTGTGAGAATGCGAAAGTATGAGTCTGATGAGTGAAAATCCCAGGCCTAACCTAGACCTAACATGCGTTATCCTCACAAATATTGATCGAAACCTGGTTTAATCGACTGTTTCAGTGTGGTACCACATTACTACGTGACCCAAACCAGAACAAACCCACGATCTGTACAACAAGTATGTGAAAAACGCGAAAGTATGAGCCTGATGAGGGCAAATCCCAGACCTATCCCAGACCTAACTTGCGTTATCCTCTAAAATATTGATCGAAACCAGGTTTAATCGACTGTTTCGGAGTGGTACCACATTGCTACGTGATCCAAACCAGAAAATACCCAGGATCAGTTCAACAAGTATGTGAAAAACGCGAAAGTATGAGCCTGATGAGGGCGAATCCCAGACCTATCCCAGACCTAACTTGCGTTATCCTCTAAAATATTGATCGAAAACAGGTTTAATTTTCTGTTTCAGCGTGGTACCACATTACTACGCGATACAATCCAGAAACAGCCCAGGATCTAGCCATGAAGTATGAGAAATATGCGAAAGTATGAGCCTGATGAGGGCATATCCTAGACCAAACCCAAACCTAACATGCGTTATCCTCTAAAATATTCATCCAAACCAAGTTTAATGGACTGCATCAGTGTGGTACCACTTTACTACGTGATTCAAAGCAGAAAAAACCCTCGATCAGGTCAACATGTATGTTAAAACTGCGAAAGTATGACCCTGATGAGGGCAAATCCCAGGCCTAACCTAGACCTGACATGCTTTGTCCTTTGAAATATTGATAGAAACCAGGTTTAATTGACTGTTTCAGTGTTGTACTTCATTACTACGTGATGCAATCCAGAAAAAGCCCAGGATCTAGCCATCAAGTATGAGAAATATGCGAAAGAATGAGCCTGATGAGGGAAAATCCTAGACCTAACCCAGACCAAATCTACGTTATCCTATAAAATATTTATCAAGACCAGGTTTAATTGATTGTTTCAGTGTGGTAACACATTACTACGTGATACACACCAGAAAAAACCCAAGACCCGTTCAACAAGTATGTGAAGAATGCGAAAGTAAGAGTCTGATGAGTGAAAATCCCCGGCCTAACCTAGACCTAACATGCGTTGTCCTCAAAAATATTGATCGAAACCAGGTTTAATCGACTGTTTCAGCGTTGTACTTCATTACTACGTGATGCAATCCAGAAAAAGCCCAGGATCTATCCATCAAGTATGAGAAATATGCGAAAGAATGAGCCTGATGAGAGCAAATCCCAGACCTAACCTAGACCTTACAAGAATTATTCTCTAAAATATTGATCAAAACCAGGTTTAATTGACTGTTTCAGTGTGGTACCACATTACTAGGTGATCCAATCCAGAAATAGCCCAGGATCCAGCCATGAAGTATGAGAAATATGCGTAAGTATGAGCCTGACGGGGGCAAATCCTAGACCTAACTCAGACGTAACATGCGTTATCCTCTAAAATATTTATCAAGACCAGGTTTAATTGAATGTTTCAGTGTTGTACCACATTACTACGTGATCCAAACCAGTAAAAACACAGGCTCCGTTCAACAAGTATGTGAAGAATGCGATAGTATGAGTCTGATGAGTGAAAATCCCCGGCCTAACCTAGACCTAACATGCGTTGTCCTCAAAAATATTGATCGAAACCAGGTTTAATCGACTGTTTCAGTGTGGTCCCACATTACTACGTGATCCAAACCAGAAAAAACCCAGGATCAGTTCAACAAGTATGTGAGAAACGCGAAAGTATGAGCCTGACGAGGGCAAATCCCAGACCTATCCCAGACCTAACTTGCGTTATCCTCTAAAATATTGATCGAAACCAGGTTTATTTGACTGTTTCAGTGTGGTACCACATTACTACGTGATCCAATCCAGAAATAGCCCAGGATCTAGCCATGAAGTATGAGAAATATGCGAAAGTATGAGCCTGACGAGGGCAAATCCTAGACCTAACCCAGACCTAACATGCGTTATCCTCTAAAATATTTATCATGACCAGGTTTAATTGATTGTTTCAGTGTGGTCCCACATTACTACGTGATCCAAACCAGAAAAAGCCCCGGATCTGGCCAACGAGTATGCGAAAAATGCGAAAATATGAGCAAATCCTAGACCTAACCCAGACCTAACATGCGTTATCCTCTGAAATATTGATCGAAACCAGGTTTCATGGACTGTTTCAGTGTGATACCACATTACCACGTGATTCAAGCCAGAAAAAACCCAGGATCTAGCCATCAAGTATGAGAAATATGCGAAAGAATGAGCCAGATGAGAGCAAATCCCAGACCTAACATAGACCTAACATGAATTATTCTCTAAAATATTGATCGAAACCAGGTTTAATTGACTGTTTCAGCGTGGTACCGCATTATTACGTGATACAATCCAGAAACAGCCCAGGATCTAGCCATGAAGTATGAGAAATATGCGAAAGTATGAGCCTGATGAGGTCAAATCCTTGACCTAACCCAAACCTAACATGCGTTATCCTCTAAAATATTTATCAAGACCAGGTTTAATTGAATGTTTCAGTGTGTTCCCACATTACTACGTGATCCATACCAGAAAAAACCCAGGATCCGTTCAACAAGTATGTGAAGAATGCGAAGGTATGTGTCTGATGAGTGAAAATCCCAGGCCTAACCTAGACCTAACATGCGTTATCCTCAAAAATATTGATCGAAACCTGGTTTAATCGACTGTTTCAGTGTGGTACCACATTACTATGTGATCCAAACCAGAAAATAACGCAGGATCAGTTCAACAAGTATGTGAAAAACGCGAAAGTATGAGCCTGATGAGGGCGAATCCCAGACCTATCCCAGACCTAACTTGCGTTATCCTCTAAAATATTGATCGAAACCAGGTTTAATTTACTGTTTCAGCGTGGTACCACATTACTACGCGATACAATCCAGAAACAGCCCAGGATCAAGCCATGAAGTATGAGAAATATGCGAAAGTATGAGCCTGATGAGGGCATATCCTAGACCAAACCCAAACCTAACATGCGTTATCCTCTAAAATATTCATCCAAACCAAGTTTAATGGACTGCTTCAGTGTGGTACCACTTTACTACGTGATTCAAAGCAGAAAAAACCCTCGATCAGGTCAACATGTATGTTAAAACTGCGAAAGTATGACCCTGATGAGGGCAAATCCCAGGCCTAACCTAGACCTGACATGCTTTGTCCTTTGAAATATTGATGGAAACCAGGTTAAATTGACTGTTCCAGTGTTGTACTTCATTACTACGTGATCCAATCCAGAAAAAGCCCAGGATCTAGCCATGAAGTATGAGAAATATGCGAAAGTATGAGCCTGATGTGGGCAAATCCTAGACCTAACCCAAACCTACCATGCGTTAGCCTCTAAAATATTTATCAAGACCAGGTTTAATTGAATGTTTCAGTGTGGTACCACATTACTACGTGAACCAAACCAGAAAAAACACAGGAGCCGTTCAACAAGTATGTGAAAAATGCGAAAGTATGAGTCTGATGAGTGAAAATCCCAGGCCTAACCTAGACCTAACATGCGTTATCCTCTAAAATATTGATCGAAACCAGGTTTAATCGACTGTTTCAGTGTGGTACCACATTGCAACGTGATCCAAACCAGAAAAAACCCAGGATCAGTTCAACGAGTATGTGAAAAACGCGAATGAATGAGCCTGATGAGGACGAATCCCAGACCTATCCCAGACCTAACTTGCGTTATCCTCTAAAATATTGATCGAAACCAGGTTTAATTGACTGTTTCAGCGTGGTACCGCATTACTACGTGATACAATCCAGAAACAGCCCAGGATCTAGCCATGAAGTATGAGAAATATGCGAAAGTATGAGCCTGATGAGGGCATATCCCAGGCCTAACCTAGATCTAACATGCGTTGTCCTCTAAAATATTGATGGAAACCAGGTTTAATTGACTGTTTCAGTGTTGTACTACATTACTACGTGATGCAATCCAGAAAAAGCCCAGGATCTAGCCATCAACTATGAGAAATATGCGAAAGAATGACCCTGATGAGTGAAAATCCTCGGCCTAACCTAGACCTAACATGCGTTATCCTCAAAAATATTAATCGAAACCAGGTTTAATGGACAGTTTCAGTGTGGTACCACATTACTACGTGATCCAAACCAGAAAAAAACCCAAGACCCGTTCAACAAGTATGTGAAAAACGCGAAAGTATGAGTCTGATAAGGGCTAATCCCAGACCTAAACTAGACATAACTTTCGTTATCCTCTAAAATATTGATCGAAACCAGGTTTAATTGACTGTTTTAGTGTGGTACCACTTTACTACGTGATCCAAAGCAGAAAAAACCCTCGATTAGGTCAACATGTATGTTAAAACTGCGAATGTATGACCCTGATGAGGCCAAATCCGAGGCCTAACCTAGACCTAACATGCGTTATCCTCAAAAATATTGATCGAAACCAGGTTTAATGGACTGTTTCAGTGTGGTACCACATTACTACGTGATCCAATCCAGAAAGAGCCAAGGATCTAGCCATGAAGTATGAGAAATATGCGAAAGTATGAGCCTGATGAGGGCAAATCCTAGACCTAACCCAAACCTAACATGCGTTATCCTCAAAGATATTGATCGAAACCAGGTTTAATCGACTGTTTCAGTGTGGTACCACATTACAACGTGATCCAAACCAGAAAAGAACCCAGGATCTGTTCAACAAGTATGTGAAGTGTGCGAAAGTATGAGTCTGATGACGGCAAATCCCAGGCCTAAACTAGACCTAACATGCGTTATCCACAAAAATATTAATCGAAACCAGGTTCAATCGACTGTTTCAGTGTGTTGCCACATTACTACGTGATCCAAACCAGAAAAAAACCCAGGATCTTGTCAAGGAGTATGTGAAGTGTGCGAAAGTATGAGTCTGATGAGGGCTAATCCCAGACCTATCCCAGACCTAACTTGCGTTATCCTCTAAAATAATGATCGAAACCAGGTTTAATTGACTGTTTTAGTAGTGGTACCACTTTACTACGTATCCAAAGTAGAAAAAACCCTCGATCAGGTCAACATGTATGTTAAAACTGCGAAAGTATGACCCTGATTAGGGCAAATCCCAGGCCTAACTTAGACCTAACATGCGATATCCTCTAAAATATTTATCCAGACCAGGTTTAATTGAATGTTTCGGTGTGGTACCACATTACTGGGTGATCCAATCCAGAAAAAACCCAGGATCTGTTCTACAGGTATGTGAAAAACGCGGAAGTACGTGCCTGATGAGGGCAAATCCCAGACCTAACCCAGACCTAACTTGCGTTATCCTCTAAAATATTGATCGAAACCAGGTTTAATGGACTGTTTCAGTGTGGTACCACACTACTACGTGATCCGAACCAGAAAAAACCCAGGATCAGTTCAACAAGTATGTGAAAAACGCGAAAGTACGAGCCTGATGAGGGCAAATCCCAGACCTAACCCAGACCTAACTTGCGTTATCCTCTAAAATATTGATCGAAGCCAGGTTTAATGGACTGTTTCTGTGTTGTACTTCATTACTACGTGATACAATCCAGAAAAAGCCCAGGATCTAGCCATCAAGTATGAGAAATATGCGAAAGAATGAGCCTGATGAGAGCAAATCCCAGACCTATCCCAGACCTAACATGCGTTATCCTCTAAAATATTGATCGAAACCAGGTTTAATTGGCTGTTTCAGTGTGTTACCACTTTACTACGTGATGCAAAGTAGAAAAAGCCCTCGATCAGGTCAACATGTATGTTAAAACTGCGAAAGTATGACCCTGATTAGGGCAAATCCCAGGCCTAACCTAGACCTAACATGCGATATCCTCTAAAATATTTATCCAGACCAGATCAAATTGAATGTTACGGTGTGGTACCACATTACTGCGTGAACCAAACCAGAAAAAACCCAGGATCCGTTCAACAAGTATGTGAAGAATGCGAAGCTATGAGTCTGATGAGGGCAAATCCCAGACCTAACCCAGACCTAACTTGCGTTATCCTCTAAAATATTGATCGAAACCAGGTTTAATGGACTGTTTCTGTGTTGTACTTCATTACTACGTGATGCAATCCAGAAAAAGCCCAGGATCTAGCCATCAAGTATGAGAAATATGCGAAAGAATGAGCCTGATGAGAGCAAATCCCAGACCTATCCCAGACCTAACATGCGTTATCCTCTAAAATATTGATCGAAACCAGGTTTAATTGGCTGTTTCAGTGTGTTACCACTTTACTACGTGATGCAAAGTAGAAAAAGCCCTCGATCAGGTCAACATGTATGTTAAAACTGCGAAAGTATGACCCTGATTAGGGCAAATCCCAGGCCTAACCTAGACCTAACATGCGATATCCTCTAAAATATTTATCCAGACCAGATTAAATTGAATGTTACGGTGTGGTACCACATTACTGCGTGAACCAAACCAGAAAAAACCCAGGATCCGTTCAACAAGTATGTGAAGAATGCGAAGCTATGAGTCTGGTCAGTGAAAATCTCATGGCTAACCTAGACCTAACTTGCGTTATCCTCTAAAATATTGATCGAAACCAGGTTGAATGGGCTGTTTCAGTGTGGTACCACACAGCTACGTGATCCGAACGAGAAAAAACCCTAGGGTCTGTTCAACATGTATGTGAAAAACGCGAAAGTATGAGCCTGATGAGGGCAAATCCCAGACCTATCCCAGACCTAACTTGCGTTGTCCTCTAAAATATTGATCGAAACCAGGTTTAATGGACTGTTTCAGTGTGGTACCACACTACTGCGTGATCCGAACCAGAAAAAACCCAGGATCCGTTCAACAAGTATGTGAAGAATGCGAAAGTATGAGACTGATGTGTGAAAATCCCAGGCCTAACTCAGACCTAACATGCGTTAGCCTCAAGAATATTTATCAAGACCAGCTTAAATTGAATGTGTCAGTGTGGTACCACACTACTACGTGATCCGAACCAGAAAAAACCCAGGATCTGTTCAACAAGTATGTGAAAAATGTGAAAGTATGATCCTGATGAGGGCAAATCCCAGACCTATCCCGGACCTAACTTGCGTTGTCCTCTAAAATATTGATCGAAACCAGGTTTAATGGACTGTTTCAGTGTGGTACCACACTACTTCGTGATCCAAACCAGAAAAAACCCAGGATCTGTTCAACAAGTATGTGAAAAACTCTAAACTGTGAGCCTGATGAGGGCAAATCTTAGACCTAACCCAGACCTAAGATGCGTTATCCTCTAAAATATTTATCCAGACCAGGTTTCATTGAATGTTTCAGTGTGGTCCCACATTACTACGTGATCCAAACCAGAAAAAACCCAGGATCCGTTCAACAATTATGTGAAGAATGCGAAAGTATGAGTCTGATGAGTGAAAATCCCAGGCCTAACCTAGACCTAACATGCGTTATCCTCTAAAATATTGATCGAAACCAGGTTTCATTGAATGTTTCAGTGTGGTACCACTTTACTACGTGATGCAATCCAGAAAAAGCCCAGGATCTAGCCATGAAGTATGAGAAATATGCGAAAGTATGAGCCTGATGAGGGCAAATCCTAGACCTAACCCAGACTTAACATGCGTTGGCTTCTAAAATATTTATCAAGACCTGGTTTAATTGAAAGTTTCAGTGTGGTACCACATTACTACGTGATGCAATCCAGATAAAGCCCAGGATCTAACCATCAAGTTTGAGAAATATGCGAAAGAATGTGCCTGATGAGAGCAAATCCCAGACCTAACCTAAATCGAACATGCGTTATCGTCAAAAATATTGATGGAAACCAGGTTTAATTGACTGTTTCAGTGTGGTACCACATTACAACATGATCCAATCCAGAAAAAAGCCCAGGATCCGTTCAAGAAGTATGTGAAGAATGCGAAAGTATGAGTCTGATGAGTAAAAATCCCAGGCCTAACCTAGACCTAACATGCGTTATCCTCTAAAATATTGATCGAAACCAGGTTTCATTGAATGTTTCAGTGTGGTACCACTTTACTACGTGATGCAATCCAGATAAAGCCCAGGATCTAGCCATCAAGTATGAGAAATATGCGAAAGAATGAGCCTGATGAGAGCAAATCCGAGACCTAACCTAGACCTTACATGCGTTATCCTCTATAATATTGAGCGAAACCAGGTTTAATGGACTGCTTCAGTGTGGTACCACACTACTTCGTGATCCAAACCAGAAACAGCCCAGGATCTAGCCATGTAGTATGAGAAATATGCGAAAGTATGAGCCTGATGAGGGCAAATCCTAGACCTATCCCAGACGTAACTTGCGTTATCCTCTAAGATATTGATCGAAACCAGGTTTAATGGACTGTTTCAGCGTGGTACCACATTACTACGTGATACAATCCAGAAACAGCCCAGGATCTAGCCATGAAGTATGAGAAATATGCGAAAGTATGAGCCTGATGAGGGCAAATCCTAGACCTAACCCAGACCTAACATCCGTTATCCTCTAAAATATTTATCAAGATCAGGTTTAATTGATTGTTTCTGTGTGGTCCCACATTACTACGTGATCCAAACCAGAAAAAACCCAGGATCCGTTCAACAAGTATGTGAAGAATGCGAAAGTATGACTCTGATCAGTGAAAATCTCAGGCCTTACCTAGACCTAACTTGCGTTGTCCTCTAAAATATTGATGGATACCAGGTTTCATTGACTGTTTCAGTGTGGTACTACATTACTACGTGATGCAATCCAGAAAAAGCCCAGGATCTAGCCATCAAGTATGAGAAATATGCGAAAGAATGAGCCTGATGAGAGCAAATCCCAGACCTAACCTAGACCTAACATGCGTTATCCTCTAAAACATTGAGCGAAACCAGGTTTAATGGACTGTTTCAGTGAGGTACCACACAACTTCGTGATCCAAACCAGAAAAAGCCCAGAATCTGTTCAACAAGTATGTGAAAAACGATAAACTGTGCGCCTGATGAGGGCAAATCTTAGACCTAACCCAGACCTAAGATGCGTTATCCTCTAAAATATTTATCCAGACCAGGTTTAATTGACTGTTTCAGCGTGGTACCACTTTACTACCTGATACAATCCAGAAAGAGCCCAGGATCTAGCCATGAAGTATGAGAAATATGCGAAAGTATGAGCCAGATGAGGGCAAATCCTAGACCTAACCCAAACCTAACATGCGTTATCCTCTAAAATATTTATCAAGAAAAGGTTTAATTGATTGTTTCAGTGTGGTCCCACATTACTACGTGATCCAAACCAGAAAGAACCCAGTATCTGTTCAACATGTATGAGAAATATGCGAAAGAATGAGCCTGATGAGAGCAAATCCCAGAGCTATCCTAGACCTAACATGAATTATTCACTAAAATATTGATCGAAAAAAGGTTTACCTGACTGTTTCAGTGTGGTCCCACATTACTACGTGATCCAAACCAGAAGAAACCCGGGATCCATTCAACAAGTACTTGAAGAATGCGATAGTATGAGTCTGATGAGTGAAAATCCCAGACCTAACCTAGACCAAACATGCGTTATCCTCTAAAATATTGATCCAAACCAGGTTTAATGGACTGTTTCAGCGTGGTACCACACTACTACGTGATCCAAACCAGAAAAAACCCAGGATCTGTTCAACAAGTGTGTGAAAAACGCGAAAGTATGAGCCTGATGAGGGCAAATCCCAGACATATCCCAGACCTAACTTGCGTTGTCCTCTAAGATATTAATGGAAACCAGGTTTAATTGACTGTTTCGGTGTTGTACTTCATTACTACGTGATGCAATCCAGAAAAAGCCCAGGATCTAGCCATGAAGTATGAGAAATATGCGAAAGTAAGAGCCTGATGAGGGCAAATCCTAGACCTATCCCAGACCTAACTTGCGTTATCCTCTAAAATATTTATCAAGATCAGGTTTAATTGATTGTTTCAGTGGGGTCCCACATTACTACGTGATCCAAACCAGAAAAAACCCAGGATCCGTTCAACAAGTATGTGAAGAATGCGAAAGTATGAGTCTGATGAGGTCAAATCCCAGACCTATCCCAGACTTAACTTGCGTTATCCTCTAAAATATTGATCGAAACCAGGTTTAATCGACTGTTTCAGCGTGGTACCACATTACTACGTGATACAATCCAGAAAAAGCCCAGGATCTAGCCATGAAGTATGAGAAATATGCGAAAGTATGAGCCTGATGAGGGCAAATCCTAGACCTAACCCAGACCTAACATGCGTTATTCTGTAAAATTTTTATCAAGACCAGGTTTAATTGAATGTTTCATTGTGCTACCTCATTACTACGTGATCAAAACCAGAAAAAACCCAGGATCCGTTCAACAAGTATGTGAAAAACGCGAAAGTATGAGCCTGATGAGGGCAAATCCCAGACATATCCCAGACCTAACTTGCGTTGTCCTCTAAGATATTGATGGAAACCAGGTTTAATTGACTGTTTCGGTGTTGTACTTCATTACTACGTGATGCAATCCAGAAAAAGCCCAGGATCTAGCCATCAAGTATGAGAAATATGCGAAAGAATGAGCCTGATGAGAGCAAATACCGGACCTAACCTAGACCTTACATGCGTTATCCTCTAAAATATTGAGCGAAACCAGGTTTAATGGACTGTTTCAGTGTGGTACCACACTACTTCGTGATCCAAACCAGAAAAAACCCAGGATCAGTTCAACAAGTATGTGAAAAACGCTAAACTGTGAGCCTGATGAGGGCAAATCTTAGACCTAACCCAGACCTAAGATGCGTTATCCTCTAAAATATTTATCCAGACCAGGTTTCATTGAATGTTTCAGTGTGGTACCACTTTACTACGTGATCCAATCCAGAAATAGACCAGGATCTAGCCATGAAGTATGAGAAATATGCGAAAGTAAGAGCCTGATGAGGGCAAATCCTAGACCTATCCCAGACCTAACTTGCGTTATCCTCTAAAATATTGATCGAAACCAGGTTTAATTGACTGTTTCAGCGTGGTACCACATTACTGCGTGATACAATCCAGAAACAGCCCAGGATCTAGCCATGAAGTATGAGAAATATGCGAAAGTATGAGCCTGATGAGAGCAAATCCTAGACCTAACCCAGACCTAACATGCGTTATCCTCTAAAATATTTATCAAGATCAGGTTTAATTGATTGTTTCAGTGTGGTCCCACATTACTACGTGATCCAAACCAGAAAAAACCCAGTATCTGTTCAACATGTATGAGAAATATGCGAAAGAATGAGCCTGATGAGAGCAAATCCCTGACCTAACCTAGACCTAACATGAATTATTCTCTAAAATATTGATCGAAACCAGGTTTACTTGACTGCTTCAGTGTGGCCCCACATTACTACTTGATCGAAACCAGAAAAAACCCAGAATCCGTACAACAAGTATGTGAAGAATGCGAAAGTATGAGTCTGATGAGGGAAAATCCCAGGCCTAACCTAGACCTAACATGCGTCATCCTCTAAAATATTGATCGAAACCAGGTTTAATCCACTGTTTCAGTGTGGTCCCACATTACTACGTGATCCAAACCAGAAAAAACCCAGGATCCGTTCAACAAGTATGAGAAGAATGCGAAAGTATGAGTCTGATGAGGTCAAATCCCAGATCTATCCCAGACTTAACTTGCGTTATCCTCTAAAATATTGATCGAAACCAGGTTTAATCGACTGTTTCAACGTGGTACCACATTACTACGTGATACAATCCAGAAAAAGCCCAGGATCTAGCCATGAAGTATGAGAAATATGCGAAAGTATGAGCCTGATGAGGGCAAATCCTAGACCTAACCCAGACCTAACATGCGTTATTCTCTAAAATTTTTATCAAGACCAGGTTTAATTGAATGTTTCATTGTGCTACCTCATTACTACGTGATCAAAACCAGAAAAAACCCAGGATCCGTTCAACAAGTATGTGAAGAATGCGATAGTATGAGTCCGATGAGTGAAAATCCCAGACCTAACCTAGACCTAACATGCGTTGTCCTCTAAAATATTGATGGAAACCAGGTTTAATCGACTGTTTCAGCGTGGTACCACATTACTACGTGATACAATCCAGAAACAGCCCAGGATCTAGCCATGAAGTATGAGAAATATGCGATAGTATGAGCCTGATGAGGGCAAATCCTAGACCTAACCCAAACCTAACATGCGTTGTCCTCTAAGATATTGATGGAAACCAGGTTTAATAGACTGTTTCAGTGTTGTACTTCATTACTACGTGATGCAATCCAGAAAAAGCCCAGCAGCTAGCCATCAAGTATGAGAAATATGCGAAAGAATGAGCCTGATGAGAGCAAATCCCAGGCCTAACCTAGACCTAACATGAATTATTCTCTAAAATATTCATCGACACCAGGTATGCTTGACTGCTTCAGTGTGGTCCCACATTACTACGTGATCCAAACCAGAAAAAACCCAGGATCCGTTCAACAAGTATGTGAAGAATGCGAAAGTATGAGTCTGATGCGGTCAAATCCCAGACCTATCCCAGACATAACTTGCGTTATCCTCTAAAATATTGATCGAAACCAGGTTTAATCGACTGTTTCAGCGTGGTACCACATTACTACGTGATACAATCCAGAAACAGCCCAGGATCTAGCCATGAAGTATGAGAAATATGCGATAGTATGAGCCTGATGAGGGCAAATCCTAGACCTAACCCAAACCTAACATGCGTTATACTCTAAAATCATTATCAAGACCAGGTTTAATTGAATGTTTCAGTGTGGTACCACATTACTACATGAACCAAACCAGAAAAAACCCAGGATCCGTTCAACAGGTATGTTAAAACTGCGACAGTGTGACCCTGATGAGGGCAAATCCCAGGCCTAACCTAGACCTAACATGCGTTATCCTCTAAAATATTGATCCAAACCAGGTTTAATGGACTGTTTCAGCGTGGTACCACACTACTACGTGATCCAAACCAGAAAAAACCCAGGATCTGTTCAACAAGTGTGTGAAAAACGCGAAAGTATGAGCCTGATGAGGGCAAATCCCAGACATATCCCAGACCTAACTTGCGTTGTCCTCTAAGATATTGATGGAAACCAGGTTTAATTGACTGTTTCAGTGTTGTACTTCATTACTACGTGATGCAATCCAGAAAAAGCCCAGGATCTAGCCATCAAGTATGAGAAATATACGAAAGAATGAGCCTGATGAGAGCAAATCCCAGACCTAACCTAGACCTAACATGAATTATTCTCTAAAATATTGATCAAAACCAGGTTTAATTGACTGTTTCAGTGTGGTACCACATTACTACGTGATCCAATCCAGAAATAGCCCAGGATCTAGCCATGAAGTATGAGAAATATGCGAAAGCATGAGCCTGATGAGGGCAAATCCTAGACCTAACCCAGACCTAACATGCGTTATTCTGTAAAATTATTATCAAGACCAGGTTTAATTGAATGTTTCATTGTGGTACCTCATTACTACGTGATCAAAACCAGAAAAAACCCAGGATCCGTTCAACAAGTATGTGAAGAATGCGAAAGTATGAGTCTGATCAGTGAAAATCTCAGGCCTTACCTAGACCTAACTTGCGTTGTCCTCTAAAATACTGATAGAAACCAAGTTTCATTGACTGTTTCAGTGTGGTACTACATTACTACGTGATGCAATCCAGAAAACGCCCAGGATGTAGCCATCAAGTATGAGAAATATGCGAAAGAATGAGCCTGATGAGAGCAAATCCCAGACCTAACATAGAGCTAACATGCGTTATCCTCTAAAATATTGAGCGAAACCAGGTTTAATGGACTGTTTCAGTGTGGTACCACACTACTTCGTGATCCAAACCAGAAAAATCCCAGGATCTGTTCAACAAGTATGTGAAAAACGCTAAACTGTGAGCCTGACGAGGGCAAATCTTACACCTAACCCAGACCTAAGATGCGATATCCTCTAAAATATTTATCCAGACCAGGTTTCATTGAATGTTTCATTGTGGTACCTCATTACTACGTGATCAAAACCAGAAAAAACCCAGGATCCGTTCAACAAGTATGTGAAGAATGCGAAAGTATGAGTCTGATGGGTGAAAATCCCAGGCCTAACCTAGACCTAACATGCGTTATCCTCTAAAATATTGATCGAAACCTGGTTTAATCGACTGTTTCAGTGTGGTACCACATTACTATGTGATCCAAACCAGAAAATAACCCAGGATCTGTTCAAGGAGTATGTGAAGTGTGCGAAACTATGAGTCTGATGAGGTCAAATCCCAGACCTCTCCCAGACCTAACTTGCGTTATCCTCTAAAATATTGATCGAAACCAGGTTTAATCGACTGTTTCAGTATGGTACCACATTACTACGTGATCCAAACCAGAAAAAACCCAGGATCCGTCCAACAAGTATGTGAAGAATGCGATAGTATGAGTCTGATGAGTGAAAATCCCAGACCTAACCTAGACCTAACATGCGTTATCCTCTAAAATATTGATCCAAACCAGGTTTAATGGACTGTTTCAGCGTGGTACCACACTACTACGTGATCCAAACCAGAAAAAACCCAGGATCCGTTCAACAAGTATGTGAAGAATGCGAAAGTATGAGTCTGATGAGTGAAAATCCCAGGCCTAACCTAGACCTAACATGCGTTATCCTCAAAAATATTGATCGAAACCTGGTTTAATCGACTGTTTCAGTGTGGTACCACATTACTATGTGATCCAAACCAGAAAAAACCCAGGATCTGTTCAACAAGTATGTGAAAAACGCTAAACTGTGAGCCTGATGAGGGCATATCTTAGACCTAACCCAGACCTAAGATGCGTTAACCTCTAAAATATTTATCCAGACCAGGTTTCATTGAATGTTTCAGTGTGGTACCACTTTACTACGTGATTCAATCCAAAATTAGCCCAGGATCTAGCCATGAAGTATGAGAAATATGCGAAAGTAAGAGCGTGATGAGGGCAAATCCTAGACCTATCCCAGACCTAACTTGGGTTATCCTCTAAAATATTTATCAAGACCAGGTTTAATTGAATGTTTCAGTGTGGTACCACATTACTACGTGATCCAAACTAGAAAAAACCCAGGATCCGTTCAACAAGTATGTGTAGAATGCGAAAGTATGAGTCTGATCAGTGAAAATCTCAGGCCTTACCTAGACCTAACTTGCGTTGTCCTCTAAAATATTGATGGAAACCAGGTTTCATTGACTGTTTCAGTGTGGTACTACATTACTACGTGATGCAATCCAGAAAAAGCCCAGGATCTAGTCGTCAAGTATGAGAAATATGCGAAAGAATGAGCCTGATGAGAGCAAATCCTAGACCTAACCCAGACCTAACATGCGTTATCCTCTAAAATATTTATCAAGATCAGGTTTAATTGACTGTTTCAGTGTGGTACCACTTTACTACGTGATCCAATCCAGAAATAGACCAGGATCTAGCCATGAAGTATGAGAAATATGCGAAAGTAAGAGCCTGATGAGGGCAAATCCTAGACCTATCCCAGACCTAACTTGCGTTATCCTCTAAAATATTGATCGAAACCAGGTTTAATTGACTGTTTCAGCGTGGTACCACATTACTGCGTGATACAATCCAGAAACAGCCCAGGATCTAGCCATGAAGTATGAGAAATATGCGAAAGTATGAGCCTGATGAGAGCAAATCCTAGACCTAACCCAGACCTAACATGCGTTATCCTCTAAAATATTTATCAAGATCAGGTTTAATTGATTGTTTCAGTGTGGTCCCACATTACTACGTGATCCAAACCAGAAAAAACCCAGTATCTGTTCAACATGTATGAGAAATATGCGAAAGAATGAGCCTGATGAGAGCAAATCCCTGACCTAACCTAGACCTAACATGAATTATTCTCTAAAATATTGATCGAAACCAGGTTTACTTGACTGCTTCAGTGTGGCCCCACATTACTACTTGATCGAAACCAGAAAAAACCCAGGATCCGTACAACAAGTATGTGAAGAATGCGAAAGTATGAGTCTGATGAGGGAAAATCCCAGGCCTAACCTAGACCTAACATGCGTCATCCTCTAAAATATTGATCGAAACCAGGTTTAATCCACTGTTTCAGTGTGGTCCCACATTACTACGTGATCCAAACCAGAAAAAACCCAGGATCCGTTCAACAAGTATGTGAAGAATGCGAAAGTATGAGTCTGATGAGGTCAAATCCCAGACCTATCCCAGACTTAACTTGCGTTATCCTCTAAAATATTGATCGAAACCAGGTTTAATCGACTGTTTCAACGTGGTACCACATTACTACGTGATACAATCCAGAAAAAGCCCAGGATCTAGCCATGAAGTATGAGAAATATGCGAAAGTATGAGCCTGATGAGGGCAAATCCTAGACCTAACCCAGACCTAACATGCGTTATTCTGTAAAATTTTTATCAAGACCAGGTTTAATTGAATGTTTCATTGTGCTACCTCATTACTACGTGATCAAAACCAGAAAAAACCCAGGATCCGTTCAACAAGTATGTGAAGAATGCGAAAGTATGAGTCTGTTCAGTGAAAATCTCAGGCCTTACCTAGACCTAACTTGCGTTGTCCTCTAAAATATTGATGGAAACCTGGTTTCATTGACTGTTTCAGTGTGGTACTACATTACTACGTGATGCAATCCAGAAAACGCCCAGGATGTAGCCATCAAGTATGAGAAATATGCGAAAGAATGAGCCTGATGAGAGCAAATCCCAGACCTAACATAGAGCTAACATGCGTTATCCTCTAAAATATTGAGCGAAACCAGGTTTAATGGACTGTTTCAGTGTGGTACCACACTACTTCGTGATCCAAACCAGAAAAATCCCAGGATCTGTTCAACAAGTATGTGAAAAACGCTAAACTGTGAGCCTGACGAGGGCAAATCTTACACCTAACCCAGACCTAAGATGCGATATCCTCTAAAATATTTATCCAGACCAGGTTTCATTGAATGTTTCATTGTGGTACCTCATTACTACGTGATCAAAACCAGAAAAAACCCAGGATCCGTTCAACAAGTATGTGAAGAATGCGAAAGTATGAGTCTGATGGGTGAAAATCCCAGGCCTAACCTAGACCTAACATGCGTTATCCTCTAAAATATTGATCGAAACCTGGTTTAATCGACTGTTTCAGTGTGGTACCACATTACTATGTGATCCAAACCAGAAAATAACCCAGGATCTGTTCAAGGAGTATGTGAAGTGTGCGAAACTATGAGTCTGATGAGGTCAAATCCCAGACCTCTCCCAGACCTAACTTGCGTTATCCTCTAAAATATTGATCGAAACCAGGTTTAATCGACTGTTTCAGTATGGTACCACATTACTACGTGATCCAAACCAGAAAAAACCCAGGATCCGTCCAACAAGTATGTGAAGAATGCGATAGTATGAGTCTGATGAGTGAAAATCCCAGGCCTAACCTAGACCTAACATGCGTTATCCTCAAAAATATTGATCGAAACCTGGTTTAATCGACTGTTTCAGTGTGGTACCACATTACTATGTGATCCAAACCAGAAAAAACCCAGGATCTGTTCAACAAGTATGTGAAAAACGCTAAACTGTGAGCCTGATGAGGGCATATCTTAGACCTAACCCAGACCTAAGATGCGTTAACCTCTAAAATATTTATCCAGACCAGGTTTCATTGAATGTTTCAGTGTGGTACCACTTTACTACGTGATTCAATCCAAAATTAGCCCAGGATCTAGCCATGAAGTATGAGAAATATGCGAAAGTAAGAGCGTGATGAGGGCAAATCCTAGACCTATCCCAGACCTAACTTGCGTTATCCTCTAAAATATTTATCAAGACCAGGTTTAATTGAATGTTTCAGTGTGGTACCACATTACTACGTGATCCAAACTAGAAAAAACCCAGGATCCGTTCAACAAGTATGTGTAGAATGCGAAAGTATGAGTCTGATCAGTGAAAATCTCAGGCCTTACCTAGACCTAACTTGCGTTGTCCTCTAAAATATTGATGGAAACCAGGTTTCATTGACTGTTTCAGTGTGGTACTACATTACTACGTGATGCAATCCAGAAAAAGCCCAGGATCTAGTCGTCAAGTATGAGAAATATGCGAAAGAATGAGCCTGATGAGAGCAAATCCTAGACCTAACCCAGACCTAACATGCGTTATCCTCTAAAATATTTATCAAGATCAGGTTTAATTGACTGTTTCAGTGTGGTACCACTTTACTACGTGATCCAATCCAGAAATAGACCAGGATCTAGCCATGAAGTATGAGAAATATGCGAAAGTAAGAGCCTGATGAGGGCAAATCCTAGACCTATCCCAGACCTAACTTGCGTTATCCTCTAAAATATTGATCGAAACCAGGTTTAATTGACTGTTTCAGCGTGGTACCACATTACTGCGTGATACAATCCAGAAACAGCCCAGGATCTAGCCATGAAGTATGAGAAATATGCGATAGTATGAGCCTGATGAGGGCAAATCCTAGACCTAACCCAAACCTAACATGCGTTGTCCTCTAAGATATTGATGGAAACCAGGTTTAATCGACTGTTTCAGCGTGGTACCACATTACTACGTGATACAATCCAGAAACAGCCCAGGATCTAGCCATGAAGTATGAGAAATATGCGATAGTATGAGCCTGATGAGGGCAAATCCCAGGCCTAACCTAGACCTAACATGCGTCATCCTCTAAAATATTGATCGAAACCAGGTTTAATCGACTGTTTCAACGTGGTACCACATTACTACGTGATACAATCCAGAAAAAGCCCAGGATCTAGCCATGAAGTATGAGAAATATGCGAAAGTATGAGCCTGATGAGGGCAAATCCTAGACCTAACCCAGACCTAACATGCGTTATTCTCTAAAATTTTTATCAAGACCAGGTTTAATTGAATGTTTCATTGTGCTACCTCATTACTACGTGATCAAAACCAGAAAAAACCCAGGATCCGTTCAACAAGTATGTGAAGAATGCGATAGTATGAGTCCGATGAGTGAAAATCCCAGACCTAACCTAGACCTAACATGCGTTGTCCTCTAAAATATTGATGGAAACCAGGTTTAATCGACTGTTTCAGCGTGGTACCACATTACTACGTGATACAATCCAGAAACAGCCCAGGATCTAGCCATGAAGTATGAGAAATATGCGATAGTATGAGCCTGATGAGGGCAAATCCTAGACCTAACCCAAACCTAACATGCGTTGTCCTCTAAGATATTGATGGAAACCAGGTTTAATAGACTGTTTCAGTGTTGTACTTCATTACTACGTGATGCAATCCAGAAAAAGCCCAGCAGCTAGCCATCAAGTATGAGAAATATGCGAAAGAATGAGCCTGATGAGAGCAAATCCCAGGCCTAACCTAGACCTAACATGAATTATTCTCTAAAATATTCATCGACACCAGGTATGCTTGACTGCTTCAGTGTGGTCCCACATTACTACGTGATCCAAACCAGAAAAAACCCAGGATCCGTTCAACAAGTATGTGAAGAATGCGAAAGTATGAGTCTGATGCGGTCAAATCCCAGACCTATCCCAGACATAACTTGCGTTATCCTCTAAAATATTGATCGAAACCAGGTTTAATCGACTGTTTCAGCGTGGTACCACATTACTACGTGATACAATCCAGAAACAGCCCAGGATCTAGCCATGAAGTATGAGAAATATGCGATAGTATGAGCCTGATGAGGGCAAATCCTAGACCTAACCCAAACCTAACATGCGTTATACTCTAAAATCATTATCAAGACCAGGTTTAATTGAATGTTTCAGTGTGGTACCACATTACTACATGAACCAAACCAGAAAAAACCCAGGATCCGTTCAACAGGTATGTTAAAACTGCGACAGTGTGACCCTGATGAGGGCAAATCCCAGGCCTAACCTAGACCTAACATGCGTTATCCTCTAAAATATTGATCCAAACCAGGTTTAATGGACTGTTTCAGCGTGGTACCACACTACTACGTGATCCAAACCAGAAAAAACCCAGGATCTGTTCAACAAGTGTGTGAAAAACGCGAAAGTATGAGCCTGATGAGGGCAAATCCCAGACATATCCCAGACCTAACTTGCGTTGTCCTCTAAGATATTGATGGAAACCAGGTTTAATTGACTGTTTCAGTGTTGTACTTCATTACTACGTGATGCAATCCAGAAAAAGCCCAGGATCTAGCCATCAAGTATGAGAAATATACGAAAGAATGAGCCTGATGAGAGCAAATCCCAGACCTAACCTAGACCTAACATGAATTATTCTCTAAAATATTGATCAAAACCAGGTTTAATTGACTGTTTCAGTGTGGTACCACATTACTACGTGATCCAATCCAGAAATAGCCCAGGATCTAGCCATGAAGTATGAGAAATATGCGAAAGCATGAGCCTGATGAGGGCAAATCCTAGACCTAACCCAGACCTAACATGCGTTATTCTGTAAAATTATTATCAAGACCAGGTTTAATTGAATGTTTCATTGTGGTACCTCATTACTACGTGATCAAAACCAGAAAAAACCCAGGATCCGTTCAACAAGTATGTGAAGAATGCGAAAGTATGAGTCTGATCAGTGAAAATCTCAGGCCTTACCTAGACCTAACTTGCGTTGTCCTCTAAAATACTGATAGAAACCAAGTTTCATTGACTGTTTCAGTGTGGTACTACATTACTACGTGATGCAATCCAGAAAACGCCCAGGATGTAGCCATCAAGTATGAGAAATATGCGAAAGAATGAGCCTGATGAGAGCAAATCCCAGACCTAACATAGAGCTAACATGCGTTATCCTCTAAAATATTGAGCGAAACCAGGTTTAATGGACTGTTTCAGTGTGGTACCACACTACTTCGTGATCCAAACCAGAAAAATCCCAGGATCTGTTCAACAAGTATGTGAAAAACGCTAAACTGTGAGCCTGACGAGGGCAAATCTTACACCTAACCCAGACCTAAGATGCGATATCCTCTAAAATATTTATCCAGACCAGGTTTCATTGAATGTTTCATTGTGGTACCTCATTACTACGTGATCAAAACCAGAAAAAACCCAGGATCCGTTCAACAAGTATGTGAAGAATGCGAAAGTATGAGTCTGATGGGTGAAAATCCCAGGCCTAACCTAGACCTAACATGCGTTATCCTCTAAAATATTGATCGAAACCTGGTTTAATCGACTGTTTCAGTGTGGTACCACATTACTATGTGATCCAAACCAGAAAATAACCCAGGATCTGTTCAAGGAGTATGTGAAGTGTGCGAAACTATGAGTCTGATGAGGTCAAATCCCAGACCTCTCCCAGACCTAACTTGCGTTATCCTCTAAAATATTGATCGAAACCAGGTTTAATCGACTGTTTCAGTATGGTACCACATTACTACGTGATCCAAACCAGAAAAAACCCAGGATCCGTCCAACAAGTATGTGAAGAATGCGATAGTATGAGTCTGATGAGTGAAAATCCCAGACCTAACCTAGACCTAACATGCGTTATCCTCTAAAATATTGATCCAAACCAGGTTTAATGGACTGTTTCAGCGTGGTACCACACTACTACGTGATCCAAACCAGAAAAAACCCAGGATCCGTTCAACAAGTATGTGAAGAATGCGAAAGTATGAGTCTGATGAGTGAAAATCCCAGGCCTAACCTAGACCTAACATGCGTTATCCTCAAAAATATTGATCGAAACCTGGTTTAATCGACTGTTTCAGTGTGGTACCACATTACTATGTGATCCAAACCAGAAAAAACCCAGGATCTGTTCAACAAGTATGTGAAAAACGCTAAACTGTGAGCCTGATGAGGGCATATCTTAGACCTAACCCAGACCTAAGATGCGTTAACCTCTAAAATATTTATCCAGACCAGGTTTCATTGAATGTTTCAGTGTGGTACCACTTTACTACGTGATTCAATCCAAAATTAGCCCAGGATCTAGCCATGAAGTATGAGAAATATGCGAAAGTAAGAGCGTGATGAGGGCAAATCCTAGACCTATCCCAGACCTAACTTGGGTTATCCTCTAAAATATTTATCAAGACCAGGTTTAATTGAATGTTTCAGTGTGGTACCACATTACTACGTGATCCAAACTAGAAAAAACCCAGGATCCGTTCAACAAGTATGTGTAGAATGCGAAAGTATGAGTCTGATCAGTGAAAATCTCAGGCCTTACCTAGACCTAACTTGCGTTGTCCTCTAAAATATTGATGGAAACCAGGTTTCATTGACTGTTTCAGTGTGGTACTACATTACTACGTGATGCAATCCAGAAAAAGCCCAGGATCTAGTCGTCAAGTATGAGAAATATGCGAAAGAATGAGCCTGATGAGAGCAAATCCTAGACCTAACCCAGACCTAACATGCGTTATCCTCTAAAATATTTATCAAGATCAGGTTTAATTGACTGTTTCAGTGTGGTACCACTTTACTACGTGATCCAATCCAGAAATAGACCAGGATCTAGCCATGAAGTATGAGAAATATGCGAAAGTAAGAGCCTGATGAGGGCAAATCCTAGACCTATCCCAGACCTAACTTGCGTTATCCTCTAAAATATTGATCGAAACCAGGTTTAATTGACTGTTTCAGCGTGGTACCACATTACTGCGTGATACAATCCAGAAACAGCCCAGGATCTAGCCATGAAGTATGAGAAATATGCGAAAGTATGAGCCTGATGAGAGCAAATCCTAGACCTAACCCAGACCTAACATGCGTTATCCTCTAAAATATTTATCAAGATCAGGTTTAATTGATTGTTTCAGTGTGGTCCCACATTACTACGTGATCCAAACCAGAAAAAACCCAGTATCTGTTCAACATGTATGAGAAATATGCGAAAGAATGAGCCTGATGAGAGCAAATCCCTGACCTAACCTAGACCTAACATGAATTATTCTCTAAAATATTGATCGAAACCAGGTTTACTTGACTGCTTCAGTGTGGCCCCACATTACTACTTGATCGAAACCAGAAAAAACCCAGGATCCGTACAACAAGTATGTGAAGAATGCGAAAGTATGAGTCTGATGAGGGAAAATCCCAGGCCTAACCTAGACCTAACATGCGTCATCCTCTAAAATATTGATCGAAACCAGGTTTAATCCACTGTTTCAGTGTGGTCCCACATTACTACGTGATCCAAACCAGAAAAAACCCAGGATCCGTTCAACAAGTATGTGAAGAATGCGAAAGTATGAGTCTGATGAGGTCAAATCCCAGACCTATCCCAGACTTAACTTGCGTTATCCTCTAAAATATTGATCGAAACCAGGTTTAATCGACTGTTTCAACGTGGTACCACATTACTACGTGATACAATCCAGAAAAAGCCCAGGATCTAGCCATGAAGTATGAGAAATATGCGAAAGTATGAGCCTGATGAGGGCAAATCCTAGACCTAACCCAGACCTAACATGCGTTATTCTGTAAAATTTTTATCAAGACCAGGTTTAATTGAATGTTTCATTGTGCTACCTCATTACTACGTGATCAAAACCAGAAAAAACCCAGGATCCGTTCAACAAGTATGTGAAGAATGCGAAAGTATGAGTCTGTTCAGTGAAAATCTCAGGCCTTACCTAGACCTAACTTGCGTTGTCCTCTAAAATATTGATGGAAACCTGGTTTCATTGACTGTTTCAGTGTGGTACTACATTACTACGTGATGCAATCCAGAAAACGCCCAGGATGTAGCCATCAAGTATGAGAAATATGCGAAAGAATGAGCCTGATGAGAGCAAATCCCAGACCTAACATAGAGCTAACATGCGTTATCCTCTAAAATATTGAGCGAAACCAGGTTTAATGGACTGTTTCAGTGTGGTACCACACTACTTCGTGATCCAAACCAGAAAAATCCCAGGATCTGTTCAACAAGTATGTGAAAAACGCTAAACTGTGAGCCTGACGAGGGCAAATCTTACACCTAACCCAGACCTAAGATGCGATATCCTCTAAAATATTTATCCAGACCAGGTTTCATTGAATGTTTCATTGTGGTACCTCATTACTACGTGATCAAAACCAGAAAAAACCCAGGATCCGTTCAACAAGTATGTGAAGAATGCGAAAGTATGAGTCTGATGGGTGAAAATCCCAGGCCTAACCTAGACCTAACATGCGTTATCCTCTAAAATATTGATCGAAACCTGGTTTAATCGACTGTTTCAGTGTGGTACCACATTACTATGTGATCCAAACCAGAAAATAACCCAGGATCTGTTCAAGGAGTATGTGAAGTGTGCGAAACTATGAGTCTGATGAGGTCAAATCCCAGACCTCTCCCAGACCTAACTTGCGTTATCCTCTAAAATATTGATCGAAACCAGGTTTAATCGACTGTTTCAGTATGGTACCACATTACTACGTGATCCAAACCAGAAAAAACCCAGGATCCGTCCAACAAGTATGTGAAGAATGCGATAGTATGAGTCTGATGAGTGAAAATCCCAGGCCTAACCTAGACCTAACATGCGTTATCCTCAAAAATATTGATCGAAACCTGGTTTAATCGACTGTTTCAGTGTGGTACCACATTACTATGTGATCCAAACCAGAAAAAACCCAGGATCTGTTCAACAAGTATGTGAAAAACGCTAAACTGTGAGCCTGATGAGGGCATATCTTAGACCTAACCCAGACCTAAGATGCGTTAACCTCTAAAATATTTATCCAGACCAGGTTTCATTGAATGTTTCAGTGTGGTACCACTTTACTACGTGATTCAATCCAAAATTAGCCCAGGATCTAGCCATGAAGTATGAGAAATATGCGAAAGTAAGAGCGTGATGAGGGCAAATCCTAGACCTATCCCAGACCTAACTTGCGTTATCCTCTAAAATATTTATCAAGACCAGGTTTAATTGAATGTTTCAGTGTGGTACCACATTACTACGTGATCCAAACTAGAAAAAACCCAGGATCCGTTCAACAAGTATGTGTAGAATGCGAAAGTATGAGTCTGATCAGTGAAAATCTCAGGCCTTACCTAGACCTAACTTGCGTTGTCCTCTAAAATATTGATGGAAACCAGGTTTCATTGACTGTTTCAGTGTGGTACTACATTACTACGTGATGCAATCCAGAAAAAGCCCAGGATCTAGTCGTCAAGTATGAGAAATATGCGAAAGAATGAGCCTGATGAGAGCAAATCCTAGACCTAACCCAGACCTAACATGCGTTATCCTCTAAAATATTTATCAAGATCAGGTTTAATTGACTGTTTCAGTGTGGTACCACTTTACTACGTGATCCAATCCAGAAATAGACCAGGATCTAGCCATGAAGTATGAGAAATATGCGAAAGTAAGAGCCTGATGAGGGCAAATCCTAGACCTATCCCAGACCTAACTTGCGTTATCCTCTAAAATATTGATCGAAACCAGGTTTAATTGACTGTTTCAGCGTGGTACCACATTACTGCGTGATACAATCCAGAAACAGCCCAGGATCTAGCCATGAAGTATGAGAAATATGCGAAAGTATGAGCCTGATGAGAGCAAATCCTAGACCTAACCCAGACCTAACATGCGTTATCCTCTAAAATATTTATCAAGATCAGGTTTAATTGATTGTTTCAGTGTGGTCCCACATTACTACGTGATCCAAACCAGAAAAAACCCAGTATCTGTTCAACATGTATGAGAAATATGCGAAAGAATGAGCCTGAAGAGAGCAAATCCCTGACCTAACCTAGACCTAACATGAATTATTCTCTAAAATATTGATCGAAACCAGGTTTACTTGACTGCTTCAGTGTGGCCCCACATTACTACTTGATCGAAACCAGAAAAAACCCAGGATCCGTACAACAAGTATGTGAAGAATGCGAAAGTATGAGTCTGATGAGGGAAAATCCCAGGCCTAACCTAGACCTAACATGCGTCATCCTCTAAAATATTGATCGAAACCAGGTTTAATCCACTGTTTCAGTGTGGTCCCACATTACTACGTGATCCAAACCAGAAAAAACCCAGGATCCGTTCAACAAGTATGTGAAGAATGCGAAAGTATGAGTCTGATGAGGTCAAATCCCAGACCTATCCCAGACTTAACTTGCGTTATCCTCTAAAATATTGATCGAAACCAGGTTTAATCGACTGTTTCAACGTGGTACCACATTACTACGTGATACAATCCAGAAAAAGCCCAGGATCTAGCCATGAAGTATGAGAAATATGCGAAAGTATGAGCCTGATGAGGGCAAATCCTAGACCTAACCCAGACCTAACATGCGTTATTCTGTAAAATTTTTATCAAGACCAGGTTTAATTGAATGTTTCATTGTGCTACCTCATTACTACGTGATCAAAACCAGAAAAAACCCAGGATCCGTTCAACAAGTATGTGAAGAATGCGAAAGTATGAGTCTGTTCAGTGAAAATCTCAGGCCTTACCTAGACCTAACTTGCGTTGTCCTCTAAAATATTGATGGAAACCTGGTTTCATTGACTGTTTCAGTGTGGTACTACATTACTACGTGATGCAATCCAGAAAACGCCCAGGATCTAGCCATCAAGTATGAGAAATATGCGAAAGAATGAGCCTGATGAGAGCAAATCCCAGACCTAACCTAGAGCTAACATGCGTTATCCTCTAAAATATTGAGCGAAACCAGGTTTAATGGACTGTTTCAGTGTGGTACCACACTACTTCGTGATCCAACCCAGAAAAATCCCAGGATCTGTTCAACAAGTATGTGAAAAACGCTAAACTGTGATCCTGATGAGGGCAAATCTTAGACCTAACCCAGACCTGAGATGCGTTATCCTCTAAAATATTTATCCAGACCAGGTTTCATTGAATGTTTCAGTGTGGTACCACTTTACTACGTGATCCAATCCAGAAATAGCCCAGGATCTAGCCATGAAGTATGAGAAATATGCGAAAGTATGAGCCTGATGAGGGCAAATCCCAGACCTATCCCAGACCTAACTTGCGTTGTCCTCTAAGATATTGATGGAAACCAGGTTTAATTGACTGTTTCAGTGTTCTACTTCATTACTACGTGATCCAAACCCGAAAAAACCCAGGATCTGTTCAACATGTATGAGAAATATGCGAAAGAATGAGCCTGATGAGAGCTTAGCCCAGACCTATCCTAGACCTAACATGAATTATTCTCTAAAATATTGATCGAAAACAGGTTTACTTGACTGCTTCAGTGTGGTACCACATTACTATGTGATCCAAACCAGAAAATAACCCAGGATCTGTTCAAGGAGTATGTGAAGTGTGCGAAAGTATGAGTCTGATGAGGTCAAATCCCAGACCTCTCCCAGACCTAACTTGCGTTATCCTCTAAAATATTGATCGAAACCAGGTTTAATCGACTGTTTCAGTATGGTACCACATTACTACGTGATCCAAACCAGAAAAAACCCAGGATCCGTCCAACAAGTATGTGAAGAATGCGATAGTATGAGTCCGATGAGTGAAAATCCCAGACCTAACCTAGACCTAACATGCGTTATCCTCTAAAATATTGATCCAAACCAGGTTTAATGGACTGTTTCAGCGTGGTACCACACTACTACGTGATCCAAACCAGAAAAAACCCAGGATCTGTTCAACAAGTGTGTGAAAAACGCGAAAGTATGAGCCTGATGAGGGCAAATCCCAGACATATCCCAGACCTAACTTGCGTTGTCCTCTAAGATATTGATGGAAACCAGGTTTAATTGACTGTTTCAGTGTTGTACTTCATTACTACGTGATGCAATCCAGAAAAAGCCCAGCAGCTAGCCATCAAGTATGAGAAATATGCGAAAGAATGAGCCTGATGAGAGCAAATCCCAGGCCTAACCTAGACCTAACATGAATTATTCTCTAAAATATTGATCGACACCAGGTATGCTTGACTGCTTCAGTGTGGTCCCACATTACTACGTGATCCAAACCAGAAAAAACCCAGGATCCGTTCAACAAGTATGTGAAGAATGCGAAAGTATGAGTCTGATTCCCTCAGGGGCTGCCAGCCTTTCAGCTGCAGTACGGGCTTAACGAACCCGGGGTACCCGAGTCATACACACACCGTAAGCCTCCTGTTGGTCGTCACAACGACCCATTCACAATTCCCTATTGGTTTTGTGAATGGTACGTGACGGCAGGAGGAACGGGGGTCTTGGCTTAACCGCCTGGGCCACGAGTATGGCGACTCTATAAAATCGCCCTCCAATCCTAAGCTATGGTGCGCGGCGATGGGATGCATGGTTGGGGGAGAAGGCCCAATCCCAAGCGACCACCTCCGGGGAACCTGCCGAACCCCCGGAGTATTAGGCTTACCCGGGTAAGGCGGCTCTGCCCGGGTGGACCTTTATTTCCGACCATCTCGTGGGACTATTATGGACACAGAAAATAAAATGGGGATGGGGCGGGTTTTGTCGGTTGGGGAGGACGGAGACGGGGTTGGGGTTAGGGTGGCGGCGCTCGCGCCCCACTCAGCGCCAGGTCCGGCTTCGTGGAGGGTGGAGGAGGACGACGAGACGGCGTCGGTCTCGTCCTTCTCCTCCAGCACGAGCCACATAGGCTCTAAGAGGAAGAGGACGGGGCAGGCCGTCGTCGAGGTGGGCGGGGCGATGAGCCCGTCGGTGAGGCTGAGTTGCCTCAGGGACGAGGTGACCGAGGAGATATCGGAGAGGATCTCCTCGTCCCTGAGGCGGGTGGAGAAAGTCGCCGCTGCCTGCGCCTTTAAGGGGCAGAAAAGCGGTGGCGCGGAGGCCCTGAAGGCCGCGGCGGAGGAAATGAGGGAGGCGGCGCGGGAGCTCAGAGGGCGGAACGCCCGTCTGCAGCTCCTGTTGGAGGAGGAGCGACAGGGGAGGAGGAGGGCAGAGGCGCTGTGGAACAGCGTGGCCCTCCCTCCCATCCTCCCTCCTCCTCCACCGCTGCGTCCCTCGGCGGAGGTAAATAAGCGGAGTGCGGCGGCAGTGGTGCGGGGCACCGCGGGCCCCTCCACCCGCACTCCGCCCGTGAAGAAGTCCCCGTCCTCCTCAGAAGATGATCTTCTTGGGGACATGATTGATGGCAAGCTGGCCGCCTTCCGGGAGGAGCTCCTCGCCGGAAGAGCGGTCAGCAGGAAGGCGGTGCCTCCCCGACCTGTTCCGGTACAGTCGGGGAAGGCAAAGAAGGGCGGAGTGAAGGCTCCGCCCAGCGTTGCGGCACCAGGGCCCCGGGTCGCGACCCCCAAGGGGGGTGGTGTACCCGTGGTCGCGGTGGTCGCGTCCTCCACAGCACCCTCCCAAGGGGGGGTGGCGTGGAGTGAGGTGGTGGGGCGGAAGGCGAAGCGGGCGGCGAGGAAGGCCTCGCAACCGCAGCCTCCGCCTCCGCCGGCGGCGGCCAAGGTAAAGGCCGCGAAGGTCGGGAAGGCACGACCAGGTCGTCCCCCAAAAACGGCAGCGGTGACGCTGACCGTTGCGCAGGGGGGCGACCTGACCCTCGCGGAGGCGATGCGGCTCGCCAGGGAGAATATCTCCCTGGAAGAGCTGGGCATCGCCTCCGTGAGGGCGAAGAGGGCCGTGACCGGGGGTCTCTTGCTGGAGATCCCCGGTGCAGAAGGCGGCGCGAAGGCGGATCGTCTCGCCCAGAGGCTCCGGGAGCAGCTGGGCGAGCGAGGTGTCCGGGTCGCTCGGCCCACGAAGCGCACGGAGATGCGCGTTTGTGGGCTGGACGACTCGGTCAGCGTACAGGATGTGTCCCGTGCCCTTGCGAGGGCGGGGGACTGTCCTGTGGAGGACCTGCGGATCGGAGAGATCCGCAGGTCGCCCTCCGGCCTCGGGTCGGTGTGGGCCCGGTGCCCCCTCACCGCCGCCCGTAAGGTGGCGGAATCCGGGAGGGTGTTGGTGGGGTGGGTTTCGGCGCGAGTGGAAATCCTCGCGCCGCGCCCGCTCCAGTGTCACCGCTGCCTCGAATTGGGGCACGTGAGGCAGTGGTGCACCTCGCCGGTGGACCGCAGCGGTCAGTGTTACCGCTGCGGTGCCAAAGAGCACCGTGCGAGCCAGTGCTCGGCGGCCCCCCACTGCCCGCTGTGTGCGGACATGGGGAGGCCAGCCGATCACAGGGTGGGGAGCAAGAGGTGCTCCCCCCCCTCCCGGAAGGAGAGGAAGAGGCGGGCTGCACCGGCTCCGGTGCCGAGGGCGGTGGCATCGTCCTCCATGGAGGTGGACGGTGCTACGGGAACGGACGGCCGGGAGGAGGCTGGCGCGGCCATTAATTAATGCCGCCCCGCCTCCTCCTCCAGGCCAACCTCAACCACTGCCGCGCGGCACAGGACTTGATGTCCCAAGTCCTCGCGGAGTGGGGGGTTGGCCTGGCGGTCGCCGCCGAGCCGTACCGCGTCCCTGATCACCCTCATTGGGTGGGCGACGCGGACGGCTTGGTGGCGATGGTATGGGGAGGGGGCGACGGGTCCCCACCGTTCTCCTTGTTGGAGCGCGGTCGGGGATTCGTCGCCGTGGACTGGGGGGGAGTCGCTGTGGTGGGGTGCTACATTTCGCCCCGTAGCGGTCACGCTGCGTTCGAGCTGTACTTGGCCGAGGTCGCGGCATGCGTGCAGCGCTACGCGGCCCGGCCGGTGCTGGTCCTGGGGGATTTTAATGCCAAGTCGGTGGGTTGGGGATCCCCCAGGACCTCCGTTCGCGGCGGGATCCTGGGCGATTGGGCGGCGGGGCTCGACCTCCGGGTATTGAACCGGGGGTCGGAGCACACATGCGTGCGGCGATATGGGGGGTCCATCGTGGATGTTGGATTCGCGACCCCCAACGCCGTGCGCATGGTGTCGGGTTGGCACGTGGTCGCGGGGGCAGAGACACTCTCCGATCACCGGTACATCCGGATGGAGGTCTCTGCCGCCGCGAGTGCATCCCGACACGGCCGCCTGCGTGGCACCCCACCACGCCGCTGGGCGCTTCGGCGCCTGGACAAGGACGCCCTGATGGCAGCTGCCCTCGCTGCAACTTGGCCGCAGGGAGCGGCCGAGTTGCCGAGCATGGAGGAGGAGGTCGCCCGGCTCGGGGCATTGGTCGCGGGTATTTGCGACGCGGCGATGCCTCGGGTCGGGCGGGCTTCTTCTCGCCGGGCGGTGTACTGGTGGCCGGACGCGATCGCGGAGTTGCGAGTCGCGACTGTCCGCGCCCGACGCCAGTACACCCGCGCGCGCCGTCGTCAACGTACAGGCGACGGCGTGGCGCGAGCGAGGGCAGCTGATGACCTGTATGGAGCATACCGCGTGGCGCGGGTTGCTCTGCAGGTCGCCATCAAACGGGCCAAGACCCAGGCATGGAAGGAGCTCCTCCAGACCCTTGATGACGATCCATGGGGGCGCCCATATAAGGTGGTGCTGAATAAGCTCCGCCCGTGGGCGCCCCCCGTCACCGAGGGTCTTGACCCCCGGCTGCTGGAGGACGTGGTCAATACACTCTTCCCAATTGGGGAGAGGGGACCGCGTCCTCCGGCGGCGGCGGCTGTCCCAGTGGAGTGGACGGCCGAGCTGGGGGTCACGCAGGAGGAGCTGGCAGCGGCCATCAGACGGCTCGGGGTTCGTAACACGGCCCCGGGTCCGGATGGTGTGCCCGGCCGGGTTTGGGTCTTGACCCAGGGCGTCCTTGGGGCCGACCTCAGGCGGTTGTTCGACCGCTGCCTGAGGGACGGGCGATTCCCCCCCAGTTGGAAGGTGGCGAGGATGGTCCTCCTCCGGAAGGAGGGTCGGCCCGCGGAGTCTCCCTCCGCATACCGGCCCATTTGTCTCCTCGACGAGGTGGGCAAGCTCTTCGAGCGTGTGATTGCTGCCCGCCTCGTCGAGCACCTGTCGCGGGGTGATCCCGGTCTGGCCGACTGCCAGTTCGGTTTCCGGGGGGGCCGATCGACTATCGACGCGATAGGTCGTGTGAGGGCCCTCTCGGAGGCGGCCGTCTCCCGGGGAGGGGTGGCATTGGCAATATCCTTGGATATTGCCAATGCCTTTAACACCCTCCCCTGGGAAGAGATAAGGAGGGGACTCGAATATCATCGAGTCCCCCCTTGTCTCAGGGCGGTCGTCGGGGATTATCTCCGCGGCAGGTGGATCGAGTATCCGGGCCGGGATGGTGATATGCGGAGGGAGGTGTACTGCGGTGTTCCGCAGGGGTCGGTACTCGGGCCACTCCTGTGGAACATCGCGTACGACTCGGTGTTGCGGGCCGGCCTCCCCGACGGCGTCAGCACGGTGTGTTATGCGGATGACACACTGGTGCTGGCCGTCGGGGCGCACTGGGGGAGGGCCATGCGTCGCGCGGAGGAGGGGTCGCAACGCGTCGTCGACCGGATCAGGGGGATGGGGATGACGGTGGCGGTCCATAAGACCGAGGTGATTGCGTTTCATTCACCTCGGCAGGATCCGCCACCCCCTCTGATTCGGGTGGGTGGGGCTGACATCGAGGTGAAGCCCCAGATCAGGTATCTGGGGCTGATCCTTGATAGCCACTGGCGTTTCGAGAAGCATTTCCGCTGCCTGGTCCCCCGGTTGGAAAGGATGGTTGCGGCTCTGGGCCGGATCCTGCCCAACCTGGGGGGCCCGGCGGGCCGAGTTCGTCGCCTCTATGTGGCAATGGTCCAGTCAGTGGCCCTATACGGGGCCCCCGTCTGGGCGGACGACCTGGCTGCCTCCCGGCGCAGCATGACTATGCTGCGTCGGGTGCAGAGGCGCATGGCGCTCAGGGTCGTCCGCGGGTATCGGACCATGTCACATGAGGCGGCGACGGTTCTAGCGGGGATGCCGCCCATGGACCTGCTCGCGCGGTTGGACGCGGTGATGTACCGGCACCGCGTCGACCGTCGCGCGGGGGTGGGGGCGGTCCCGGGCGGGCAGGAACCTGCTTGGGGCGATTTGAAGCGCCAGGCCCGGCAGTCCGTGTTGCTCGCGTGGCAGGAGCGGCTGGCTCTGCCAACCGCGGGGCACCGGACTGTCGGGGCTGTTCGGCCACTCCTGAAGGAGTGGCTGGACAGAGGCCATGGCAGCCTCACCTACCGGCTGGCACAGGTATTTTCCGGGCATGGCTGCTTCGGAAGATACCTGTGCCGGATAGGGAAGGAGCCGACGGCGCGTTGCTGCCACTGCGACGCTGAGCAGGACACGGCGGATCATACCCTGGAGGTATGCCCCGCGTGGGAGGGGGAGCGCCGTGTCCTGGTCGGCGTCGTCGGGCGGGATGTCTCGCTGCCGGGCGTGGTGCGCGCCATGCTCGGCAGCGAGGAGAAGTGGAGGGCCGTGGCCTCCTTCTGCGAGAACGTAATGTTGCAGAAGGAGGCCGCGGGGAGGGAGCGCGAGCTTCAGCGGCGCGCTGAAGCTCGCGCTCGTGCGGTGGCCCGAGGTCGTCGCCCGGTCGCGAGGCGTCGCGGGCGGCCGCCTCGGCGTGGCGGATGACCTAGGCTGGGAGGGGGGTCCTGAGGGGACCCTCCTCCCGCCAGGCGGCGCCGGGTCGGACCGGTTGGGGGTAGGAGTGCCTCCCCCTACCGGTCCGACGCAAGGCGAGGCACCCTCGGCGGTCTGGTGCGGCCATGAACGCCCGGCCGCCGAGGGGTGGAAACGGGGTCGCTGGCGGTTGCGAGTTGGGGCTCGCAGCCGCCACTAAACGCGGCCCCGGGACGGATAGCGGCGGGATGGAGTGGCCCCGTCCCGCCGCTATGAGGCAGTGTGTCTACTGGGGGGACCGATTGTCCCCCCGGGGGATGGGCGCGAAAGCGCGGGCACGGGGAGGATACCGGAAGAATGCTTCGAGCGATTCCCGGTATCCTCCCAAAGCGTGCCGAAGGGTCACCGTGGGGTTTTTGGTCCCGCGCCTGTCATTGTACGGGCGCGGGGAATCCCACACACCCCTCCCACCTCTCCCCAAGGAGGTGGGAGGGAGTCTTTCGAAGATTTTCCCCACGACAAAAAAAAAAAAAAAAAAAAAAAAAAAAAAAAGTATGAGTCTGATGCGGTCAAATCCCAGACCTATCCCAGACATAACTTGCGTTATCCTCTAAAATATTGATCGAAACCAGGTTTAATCGACTGTTTCAGCGTGGTACCACATTACTACGTGATACAATCCAGAAACAGCCCAGGATCTAGCCATGAAGTATGAGAAATATGCGATAGTATGAGCCTGATGAGGGCAAATCCTAGACCTAACCCAAACCTAACATGCGTTATACTCTAAAATATTTATCAAGACCAGGTTTAATTGAATGTTTCAGTGTGGTACCACATTACTACATGAACCAAACCAGAAAAAACCCAGGATCCGTTCAACAGGTATGTTAAAACTGCGACAGTGTGACCCTGATGAGGGCAAATCCCAGGCCTAACCTAGACCTAACATGCGTTGTCCTCTAAAATATTGATGGAAACCAGGTTTAATTGCCTGTTTCAGTGTTGTACTTCATTACTACGTGATGCAATCCAGAAAAAGCCCAGGATCTAGCCATCAAGTATGAGAAATATACGAAAGAATGAGCCTGATGAGAGCAAATCCCAGACCTAACCTAGACCTAACATGAATTATTCTCTAAAATATTGATCAAAACCAGGTTTAATTGACTGTTTCAGTGTGGTACCACATTACTACGTGATCCAATCCAGAAATAGCCCAGGATCTAGCCATGAAGTATGAGAAATATGCGAAAGCATGAGCCTGATGAGGGCAAATCCTAGACCTAACCCAGACCTAACATGCGTTATTCTGTAAAATTTTTATCAAGACCAGGTTTAATTGAATGTTTCATTGTGGTACCTCATTACTACGTGATCAAAACCAGAAAAAACCCAGGATCCGTTCAACAAGTATGTGAAGAATGCGAAAGTATGAGTCTGATCAGTGAAAATCTCAGGCCTTACCTAGACCTAACTTGCGTTGTCCTCTAAAATACTGATGGAAACCAAGTTTCATTGACTGTTTCAGTGTGGTACTACATTACTACGTGATGCAATCCAGAAAACGCCCAGGATGTAGCCATCAAGTATGAGAAATATGCGAAAGAATGAGCCTGATGAGAGCAAATCCCAGACCTAACATAGAGCTAACATGCGTTATCCTCTAAAATATTGAGCGAAACCAGGTTTAATGGACTGTTTCAGTGTGGTACCACACTACTTCGTGATCCAAACCAGAAAAATCCCAGGATCTGTTCAACAAGTATGTGAAAAACGCTAAACTGTGAGCCTGACGAGGGCAAATCTTACACCTAACCCAGACCTAAGATGCGATATCCTCTAAAATATTTATCCAGACCAGGTTTCATTGAATGTTTCATTGTGGTACCTCATTACTACGTGATCAAAACCAGAAAAAACCCAGGATCCGTTCAACAAGTATGTGAAGAATGCGAAAGTATGAGTCTGATGGGTGAAAATCCCAGGCCTAACCTAGACCTAACATGCGTTATCCTCTAAAATATTGATCGAAACCTGGTTTAATCGACTGTTTCAGTGTGGTACCACATTACTATGTGATCCAAACCAGAAAAAACCCAGGATCCGTTCAACAAGTATGTGAAGAATGCGAAAGTATGAGTCTGATGAGTGAAAATCCCAGGCCTAACCTAGACCTAACATGCGTTATCCTCAAAAATATTGATCGAAACCTGGTTTAATCGACTGTTTCAGTGTGGTACCACATTACTATGTGATCCAAACCAGAAAAAACCCAGGATCTGTTCAACAAGTATGTGAAAAACGCTAAACTGTGAGCCTGATGAGGGCATATCTTAGACCTAACCCAGACCTAAGATGCGTTAACCTCTAAAATATTTATCCAGACCAGGTTTCATTGAATGTTTCAGTGTGGTACCACTTTACTACGTGATTCAATCCAAAATTAGCCCAGGATCTAGCCATGAAGTATGAGAAATATGCGAAAGTAAGAGCGTGATGAGGGCAAATCCTAGACCTATCCCAGACCTAACTTGCGTTATCCTCTAAAATATTGATCGAAACCAGGTTTAATCGACTGTTTCAACGTGGTACCACATTACTACGTGATACAATCCAGAAAAAGCCCAGGATCTAGCCATGAAGTATGAGAAATATGCGAAAGTATGAGCCTGATGAGGGCAAATCCTAGACCTAACCCAGACCTAACATGCGTTATTCTGTAAAATTTTTATCAAGACCAGGTTTAATTGAATGTTTCATTGTGCTACCTCATTACTACGTGATCAAAACCAGAAAAAACCCAGGATCCGTTCAACAAGTATGTGAAGAATGCGAAAGTATGAGTCTGATGAGGTCAAATCCCAGACCTATCCCAGACTTAACTTGCGTTATCCTCTAAAATATTGATCGAAACCAGGTTTAATCGACTGTTTCAACGTGGTACCACATTACTACGTGATACAATCCAGAAAAAGCCCAGGATCTAGCCATGAAGTATGAGAAATATGCGAAAGTATGAGCCTGATGAGGGCAAATCCTAGACCTAACCCAGACCTAACATGCGTTATTCTGTAAAATTTTTATCAAGACCAGGTTTAATTGAATGTTTCATTGTGCTACCTCATTACTACGTGATCAAAACCAGAAAAAACCCAGGATCCGTTCAACAAGTATGTGAAGAATGCGAAAGTATGAGTCTGTGCAGTGAAAATCTCAGGCCTTACCTAGACCTAACTTGCGTTGTCCTCTAAGATATTGATGGAAACCTGGTTTCATTGACTGTTTCAGTGTGGTACTACATTACTACGTGATGCAATCCAGAAAACGCCCAGGATCTAGCCATCAAGTATGAGAAATATGCGAAAGAATGAGCCTGATGAGAGCAAATCCCAGACCTAACCTAGAGCTAACATGCGTTATCCTCTAAAATATTGAGCGAAACCAGGTTTAATGGACTGTTTCAGTGTGGTACCACACTACTTCGTGATCCAACCCAGAAAAATCCCAGGATCTGTTCAACAAGTATGTGAAAAACGCTAAACTGTGATCCTGATGAGGGCAAATCTTAGACCTAACCCAGACCTGAGATGCGTTATCCTCTAAAATATTTATCCAGACCAGGTTTCATTGAATGTTTCAGTGTGGTACCACTTTACTACGTGATCCAATCCAGAAATAGCCCAGGATCTAGCCATGAAGTATGAGAAATATGCGAAAGTATGAGCCTGATGAGGGCAAATCCCAGACCTATCCCAGACCTAACTTGCGTTGTCCTCTAAGATATTGATGGAAACCAGGTTTAATTGACTGTTTCAGTGTTCTACTTCATTACTACGTGATCCAAACCCGAAAAAACCCAGGATCTGTTCAACATGTATGAGAAATATGCGAAAGAATGAGCCTGATGAGAGCTTAGCCCAGACCTATCCTAGACCTAACATGAATTATTCTCTAAAATATTGATCGAAAACAGGTTTACTTGACTGTTTCAGTGTGGTCCCACATTACTACCTGATCCAAACCAGAAAAAACCCAGGATCCGTTCAACAAGTATGTGAAGAATGCGAAAGTATGAGTCTGATGGGTGAAAATCCCAGGCCTAACCTAGACCTAACATGCGTTATCCTCTAAAATATTGATCGATACCTGGTTTAATCGACGGTTTCAGTGTGGTACCACATTACTATGTGATCCAAACCAGAAAATAACCCAGGATCTGTTCAAGGAGTATGTGAAGTGTGCGAAAGTATGAGTCTGATGAGGTCAAATCCCAGACCTATCCCAGACATAACTTGCGTTATCCTCTAAAATATTGATCGAAACCAGGTTTAATCGACTGTTTCAGCGTGGTACCACATTACTACGTGATACAATCCAGGAGCAGCCCAGGATCTAGCCATGAAGTATGAGAAATATGCGATAGTATGAGCCTGATGAGGGCAAATCCTAGACCTAACCCAAACCTAACATGCGTTATACTCTAAAATATTTATCAAGACCAGGTTTAATTGAATGTTTCAGTGTGGTACCACATTACTACATGAACCAAACCAGAAAAAACCCAGGATCCGTTCAACAGGTATGTTAAAACTGCGACAGTGTGACCCTGATGAGGGCAAATCCCAGGCCTAACCTAGACCTAACATGCGTTGTCCTCTAAAATATTGATGGAAACCAGGTTTAATTGCCTGTTTCAGTGTTGTACTTCATTACTACGTGATGCAATCCAGAAAAAGCCCAGGATCTAGCCATCAAGTATGAGAAATATACGAAAGAATGAGCCTGATGAGAGCAAATCCCAGACCTAACCTAGACCTAACATGAATTATTCTCTAAAATATTGATCAAAACCAGGTTTAATTGACTGTCTCAGTGTGGTACCACATTACTACGTGATCCAATCCAGAAATAGCCCAGGATCTAGCCATGAAGTATGAGAAATATGCGAAAGCATGAGCCTGATGAGGGCAAATCCTAGACCTAACCCAGACCTAACATGCGTTATTCTGTAAAATTTTTATCAAGACCAGGTTTAATTGAATGTTTCATTGTGGTACCTCATTACTACGTGATCAAAACCAGAAAAAACCCAGGATCCGTTCAACAAGTATGTGAAGAATGCGAAAGTATGAGTCTGATCAGTGAAAATCTCAGGCCTTACCTAGACCTAACTTGCGTTGTCCTCTAAAATACTGATGGAAACCAAGTTTCATTGACTGTTTCAGTGTGGTACTACATTACTACGTGATGCAATCCAGAAAACGCCCAGGATGTAGCCATCAAGTATGAGAAATATGCGAAAGAATGAGCCTGATGAGAGCAAATCCCAGACCTAACATAGAGCTAACATGCGTTATCCTCTAAAATATTGAGCGAAACCAGGTTTAATGGACTGTTTCAGTGTGGTACCACACTACTTCGTGATCCAAACCAGAAAAATCCCAGGATCTGTTCAACAAGTATGTGAAAAACGCTAAACTGTGAGCCTGACGAGGGCAAATCTTACACCTAACCCAGACCCAAGATGCGATATCCTCTAAAATATTTATCCAGACCAGGTTTCATTGAATGTTTCATTGTGGTACCTCATTACTACGTGATCAAAACCAGAAAAGACCCAGGATCCGTTCAACAAGTATGTGAAGAATGCGAAAGTATGAGTCTGATGGGTGAAAATCCCAGGCCTAACCTAGACCTAACATGCGTTATCCTCTAAAATATTGATCGAAACCTGGTTTAATCGACTGTTTCAGTGTGGTACCACATTACTATGTGATCCAAACCAGAAAATAACCCAGTATCTGTTCAAGGAGTATGTGAAGTGTGCGAAACTATGAGTCTGATGAGGTCAAATCCCAGACCTCTCCCAGACCTAACTTGCGTTATCCTCTAAAATATTGATCGAAACCAGGTTTAATCGACTGTTTCAGTATGGTATCACATTACTACGTGATCCAAACCAGAAAAAACCCAGGATCCGTCCAACAAGTATGTGAAGAATGCGATAGTATGAGTCTGATGAGTGATAATCCCAGGCCTAACCTAGACCTAACATGCGTTATCCTCTAAAATATTGATCGAAACCTGGTTTAATCGACTGTTTCAGTGTGGTACCACATTACTATGTGATCCAAACCAGAAAATAACCCAGGATCTGTTCAAGGAGTATGTGAAGTGTGCGAAAGTATGAGTCTCATGAGGTCAAATCCCAGACCTATCCCAGACCTAACTTGCGTTATCCTCTAAGATATTGATGGAAACCAGGTTTAATTGACTGTTTCAGTGTTGTACTTCATTACTACGTGATGCAATCCAGAAAAAGCCCAGGAGCTAGCCATCAAGTATGAGAAATATGCGAAAGAATGAGCCTGATGAGAGCAAATCCCAGGCCTAACCTAGACCTAACATGAATTATTCTCTAAAATATTGATCGAAACCAGGTTTAATTGACTGTTTCAGTGTGGTCCCACATTACTACGTGATCCAAACCAGAAAAAACCCAGGTTCCGTTCAACAAGTATGTGAAGAATGCGAAAGTATGAGTCTGATGAGGTCAAATCCCAGGCCTAACCTAGACCTAACATGCGTTATCCTCAAAAATATTGATCGAAACCTGGTTTAATCGACTGTTTCAGTGTGGTACCACATTACTACGTGATCCAAACCAGAAAAATTCCAGGATCTAGCCATCAAGTATGTGAAGAATGCGAAAGTATGAGTCTGATGAGTGAAAATCCCAGGTCTAACCTAGACCTAACTTGCGTTATCCTCTAAAATATTGATCGAAACCAGGTTTAATCGACTGTTTCAGTGTGGTACACCATTACTACGTGATCCAAACCAGAAAAAACCCAGGATCCGTTCAACAAGTATGTGAAGAATGCGATAGTATGAGTCTGATGAGTGATAATCCCAGGCCTAACCTAGACCTAACATGCGTTATCCTCTAAAATATTGATCGAAACCTGGTTTAATCGACTGTTTCAGTGTGGTACCACATTACTATGTGATCCAAACCAGAAAATAACCCAGGATCTGTTCAAGGAGTATGTGAAGTGTGCGAAAGTATGAGTCTCATGAGGTCAAATCCCAGACCTATCCCAGACCTAACTTGCGTTATCCTCTAAAATATTGTTCGAAACCAGGTTTAATCGACTGTTTCAGTGTGGTACCACATTACTACGTGATCCAAACCAGAAAAAACCCAGGATCTGTTCAACAAGTATGTGAAGAATGCGAAAGTATGACTTTGATGAGTGAAAATCCCAGGCCTAACCTAGACCTAACATGCGTTATCCTCAAAAATATTGACCGAAACCTGGTTTAATCGACTGTTTCAGTGTGGTACTACATTACTACGTGATGCAATCCAGAAAAAGCCCAGGATCTAGCCATCTAGTATGAGAAATATGCGAATGAATGAGCCTGATGAGAGCAAATCCCAGACCTAACCTAGACCTAACATGCGTTATCCTCTAAAATATTGAGCGAAACCAGGTTTAATGGACTGTTTCAGTGTGGTACCACACTACTTCGTGATCCAAACCAGAAAAAACCCAGTATCTGTTCAACAAGTATGTGAAAAACGCTAAACTGTGAGCCTGATGAGGGCATATCTTAGTGCTAACCCAGACCTAAGATGCGTTAACCTCTAAAATATTTATCCAGACCAGGTTTCATTGAATGTTTCAGTGTGGTACCACTGTACTACGTGATCCAATCCAGAAATAGCCCAGGATCTAGCCATGAAGTATGAGAAATATGCGAAAGTAAGAGCCTGATGAGGGCAAATCCTAGACCTATCCCAGACCTAACTTGCGTTATCCTCTAAAATATTTATCAAGACCAGGTTTAATTGAATGTTTCAGTGTGGTACCACACTACTTCGTGATCCAAACCAGAAAAAACCCAGGATCTGTTCAACAAGTATGTGAAAAACGCTAAACTGTGTGCCTGATGAGGGCAAATCTTAGACCTAACCCAGACCTAAGATGCGTTAACCTCTAAAATATTTATCCAGACCAGGTTTAATTGAATGTTTCAGTGTGGTACCACGTTACTACGTGATCCAAACTAGAAAATACCCAGGATCCGTTCAACAAGTATGTGAAGAATCCAATAGTATGAGTCTGATGAGTGAAAATCCCAGGCCTAACCTAGACCTAACATGCGTTATCCTCTAAAATATTGATCGAAACCTGGTTTAATCGGCTGTTTCAGTGTGGTACCACATTACTATGTGATCCAAACCAGAAAATAACCCAGGATCTGTTCAAGGAGTATGTGAAGTGTGCGAAAGTATGAGTCTCATGAGGTCAAATCCCAGACCTATCCCAGACCTAACTTGCGTTATCCTCTAAAATATTGTTCGAAACCAGGTTTAATCGACTGTTTCAGTGTGGTACCACATTACTACGTGATCCAAACCAGAAAAAACCCAGGATCCGTTCAACAAGTATGTGAAGAATGCGAAAGTATGAGTCTGATGGGTGAAAATCCCAGGCCTAACCTAGACCTAACATGCGTTATCCTCTAAAATATTGATCGATACCTGGTTTAATCGACGGTTTCAGTGTGGTCCCACATTACTACGTGATCCAAACCAGAAAAAACCCAGGATCCGTGCAACAAGTATGTGAAGAATGCGAAAGTATGAGTCTGATGAGGTCAAATCCCAGACCTATCCCAGACATAACATGCGTTGTCCTCTAAAATATTGATGGAAACCAGGTTTAATTGCCTGTTTCAGTGTTGTACTTCATTACTACGTGATGCAATCCAGAAAAAGCCCAGCAGCTAGCCATCAAGTATGAGAAATATGCGAATGAATGAGCCTGATGAGAGCAAATCCCAGGCCTAACCTAGACCTAACATGAATTATTCTCTAAAATATTGATCGACACCAGGTATGCTTGACTGCTTCAGTGTGGTCCCACATTACTACGTGATCCAAACCAGAAAAAACCCAGGATCCGTTCAACAAGTATGTGAAGAATGCGAAAGTATGAGTCTGATGAGGTCAAATCCCAGACCTATCCCAGACATAACTTGCGTTATCCTCTAAAATATTGATCGAAACCAGGTTTAATCGACTGTTTCAGCGTGGTACCACATTACTACGTGATACAATCCAGAAACAGCCCAGGATCTAGCCATGAAGTATGAGAAATATGCGATAGTATGAGCCTGATGAGGGCAAATCCTAGACCTAACCCAAACCTAACATGCGTTATACTCTAAAATATTTATCAAGACCAGGTTTAATTGAATGTTTCAGTGTGGTACCACATTACTACATGAACCAAACCAGAAAAAACCCAGGATCCGTTCAACAGGTATGTTAAAACTGCGACAGTGTGACCCTGATGAGAGAAAATCCCAGGCCTAACCTAGACCTAACATGCGTTGTCCTCTAAAATATTGATGGAAACCAGGTTTAATTGCCTGTTTCAGTGTTGTACTTCATTACTACGTGATGCAATCCAGAAAAAGCCCAGGATCTAGCCATCAAGTATGAGAAATATACGAAAGAATGAGCCTGATGAGAGCAAATCCCAGACCTAACCTAGACCTAACATGAATTATTCTCTAAAATATTGATCAAAACCAGGTTTAATTGACTGTTTCAGTGTGGTACCACATTACTACGTGATCCAATCCAGAAATAGCCCAGGATCTAGCCATGAAGTATGAGAAATATGCGAAAGCATGAGCCTGATGAGGGCAAATCCTAGAACTAACCCAGACCTAACATGCGTTATTCTGTAAAATTTTTATCAAGACCAGGTTTAATTGAATGTTTCATTGTGGTACCTCATTACTACGTGATCAAAACCAGAAAAAACCCAGGATCCGTTCAACAAGTATGTGAAGAATGCGAAAGTATGGGTCTGATCAGTGAAAATCTCAGGCCTTACCTAGACCTAACTTGCGTTGTCCTCTAAAATACTGATGGAAACCAAGTTTCATTGACTGTTTCAGTGTGGTACTACATTACTACGTGATGCAATCCAGAAAACGCCCAGGATGTAGCCATCAAGTATGAGAAATATGCGAAAGAATGAGCCTGGTGAGAGCAAATCCCAGACCTAACATTGAGCTAACATGCGTTATCCTCTAAAATATTGAGCGAAACCAGGTTTAATGGACTGTTTCAGTGTGGTACCACACTACTTCGTGATCCAAACCAGAAAAATCCCAGGATCTGTTCAACAAGTATGTGAAAAACGCTAAACTGTGAGCCTGACGAGGGCAAATCTTACACCTAACCCAGACCTAAGATGCGATATCCTCTAAAATATTTATCCAGACCAGGTTTCATTGAATGTTTCATTGTGGTACCTCATTACTACGTGATCAAAACCAGAAAAAACCCAGGGTCCGTTCAACAAGTATGTGAAGAATGCGAAAGTATGAGTCTGATGGGTGAAAATCCCAGGCCTAACCTAGACCTAACATGCGTTATCCTCTAAAATATTGATCGAAACCTGGTCTAATCGACTGTTTCAGTGTGGTACCACATTACTATGTGATCCAAACCAGAAAATAACCCAGGATCTGTTCAAGGAGTATGTGAAGTGTGCGAAACTATGAGTCTGATGAGGTCAAATCCCAGACCTCTCCCAGACCTAACTTGCGTTATCCTCTAAAATATTGATCGAAACCAGGTTTAATCGACTGTTTCAGTATGGTACCACATTACTACGTGATCCAAACCAGAAAAAACCCAGGATCCGTCCAACAAGTATGTGAAGAATGCGATAGTATGAGTCTGATCAGTGAAAATCCCAGACCTAACCTAGACCTAACATGCGTTATCCTCTAAAATATTGATCCAAACCAGGTTTAATGGACTGTTTCAGCGTGGTACCACACTACTACGTGATCCAAACCAGAAAAAACCCAGGATCCGTTCAACAAGTATGTGAAGAATGCGAAAGTATGAGTCTGATGAGTGAAAATCCCAGGCCTAACCTAGACCTAACATGCGTTATCCTCAAAAATATTGATCGAAACCTGGTTTAATCGACTGTTTCAGTGTGGTACCACATTACTATGTGATCCAAACCAGAAAAAACCCAGGATCTGTTCAACAAGTATGTGAAAAACGCTAAACTGTGAGCCTGATGAGGGCATATCTTAGACCTAACCCAGACCTAAGATGCGTTAACCTCTAAAATACTTATCCAGACCAGGTTTCATTGAATGTTTCAGTGTGGTACCACTTTACTACGTGATTCAATCCAAAATTAGCCCAGGATCTAGCCATGAAGTATGAGAAATATGCGAAAGTAAGAGCGTGATGAGGGCAAATCCTAGACCTATCCCAGACCTAACTTGCGTTATCCTCTAAAATATTTATCAAGACCAGGTTTAATTGAATGTGTCAGTGTGGTACCACATTACTACGTGATCCAAACTAGAAAAAACCCAGGATCCGTTCAACAAGTATGTGTAGAATGCGAAAGTATGAGTCTGATCAGTGAAAATCTCAGGCCTTACCTAGACCTAACTTGCGTTGTCCTCTAAAATATTGATGGAAACCAGGTTTCATTGACCGTTTCAGTGTGGTACTACATTACTACGTGATGCAATCCAGAAAAAGCCCAGGATCTAGCCATCAAGTATGAGAAATATGCGAAAGAATGAGCCTGATGAGAGCAAATCCCAGACGTAACCTAGACCTAACATGCGTTATCCTCTAAAATATTGAGCGAAACCAGGTTTAATGGACTGTTTCAGTGTGGTACCACACTACTTCGTGATCCAAACCAGAAAAAACTCAGGATCTGTTCAACGCGTATGTGAAAAACGCTACACTGTGAGCCCGATGAGGGCAAATCTTAGACCTAACCCAGACCTACGATGCGTTAACCTCTAAAATATTTATCCAGACCAGGTTTAATCGACTGTTTCAGTGTGGTACCTCATTACTACGTGATCCAAACCAGAAAAAACCCAGGATCCGTTCAACAAGTATGTGAAGAATGCGAAAGTATGAGTCTGATGGGTGAAAATCCCAGTCCTAACCTAGACCTAACATGCGTTATCCTCTAAAATATTGATCGAAACCTGGTTTAATCGACTGTTTCAGTGTGGTACCACATTACTATGTGATCCAAACCAGAAAATAACCCAGGATCTGTTCAAGGAGTATGTGAAGTGTGCGAAAGTATGAGTCTCATGAGGTCAAATCCCAGACCTATCCCAGACCTAACTTGCGTTATCCTCTAAGATATTGATGGAAACCAGGTTTAATTGACTGTTTCAGTGTTGTACTTCATTACTACGTGATGCAATCCAGAAAAAGCCCAGGAGCTAGCCATCAAGTATGAGAAATATGCGAAAGAATGAGCCTGATGAGAGCAAATCCCAGGCCTAACCTAGACCTAACATGAATTATTCTCTAAAATATTGATCGAAACCAGGTTTAATTGACTGTTTCAGTGTGGTCCCACATTACTACGTGATCCAAACCAGAAAAAACCCAGGTTCCGTTCAACAAGTATGTGAAGAATGCGAAAGTATGAGTCTGATGAGGTCAAATCCCAGGCCTAACCTAGACCTAACATGCGTTATCCTCAAAAATATTGATCGAAACCTGGTTTAATCGACTGTTTCAGTGTGGTACCACATTACTACGAGATCCAAACCAGAAAAATTCCAGGATCTAGCCATCAAGTATGTGAAGAATGCGAAAGTATGAGTCTGATGAGGGCAAATCCCAGACCTATCCCAGACCTAACTTGCGTTATCCACTAAAATATTGATCGAAACCAGGTTTAATTGACCGTTTCAGTGTGGTACCACATTACTACGTGATCCAAACCAGAAAAAACACAGGATCCGTTCAACAAGTATGTGAAAAATGCGAAAGTATGAGTCTGATGAGTGAAATTCCCACGGCAAACCTAGACCTAACATGCGTTATCCTCTAAAATATTGATCGAAACCAGGTTTAATCGACTGTTTCAGTGTGGTACCACATTACTATGTGATCCAAACCAGAAAAAACCCAGGATCTGTTCAACAAGTATGTGAAAAACGCTAAACTGTGAGCCTGATGAGGGCATATCTTAGACCTAACCTAGACCTAAGATGCGTTATCCTCTAAAATATTTATCAAGACCATGTTTAATTGAATGTTTCAGTGTGGTACCACATTACTACGTGATGCAAACTAGAAAAAACCCAGGATCCGTTCAACAAGTATGTGAAGAATGCGAAAGTATGAGTCTGATCAGTGAAAATCTCAGGCCTTACCTAGACCTAACTTGCGTTGTCCTCTAAAATATTGATCGAAACCTGGTTTAATCGACTGTTTCAGTGTGGTACCACATTACTATGTGATCCAAACCAGAAAATAACCCAGGATCTGTTCAAGGAGTATGTGAAGTGTGCGAAAGTATGAGTCTGATGAGGTCAAATCCCAGACCTATCCCAGACCTAACTTGCGTTATCCTCTAAAATATTGTTCGAAACCAGGTTTAATCGACTGTTTCAGTGTGGTACCACATTACTACGTGATCCAATCCAGAAATAGCCCAGGATCTAGCCATGAAGTATGAGAAATATGCGAAAGCATGAGCCTGATGAGGGCAAATCCTAGACCTAACCCAGACCTAACATGCGTTATTCTGTATAATTTTTATCAAGACCAGGTTTAATTGAATGTTTCATTGTGGTACCTCATTACTACGTGATCAAAACCAGAAAAAACCCAGGATCCGTTCAACAAGTATATGAAGAACGCGAAAGTATGAGTCTGATGGGTGAAAATCCCAGGCCTAACCTAGACCTAACATGCGTTATCCTCTAAAATATTGATCGAAACCTGGTTTAATCGACTGTTTCAGTGTGGTACCACATTACTATGTGATCCAAACCAGAAAATAACCCAGGATCTGTTCAAGGAGTATGTGAAGTGTGCGAAACTATGAGTCTGATGAGGTCAAATCCCAGACCTCTCCCAGACCTAACTTGCGTTATCCTCTAAAATATTGATCGAAACCAGGTTTAAACGACTGTTTCAGTGTGGTACCACATTACTACGTGATCCAATCCAGAAATAGCCCAGGATCTAGCCATGAAGTATGAGAAATATGCGAAAGCATGAGCCTGATGAGGGCAAATCCTAGACCTAACCCAGACCTAACATGCGTTATTCTGTAAAATTTTTATCAAGACCAGGTTTAATTGAATGTTTCATTGTGGTACCTCATTACTACGTGATCAAAACCAGAAAAAACCCAGGATCCGTTCAACAAGTATGTGAAGAATGCGAAAGTATGAGTCTGATCAGTGAAAATCTCAGGCCTTACCTAGACCAAACTTGCGTTGTCCTCTAAAATACTGATGGAAACCAAGTTTCATTGACTGTTTCAGTGTGGTACTTCATTACTACGTGATGCAATCCAGAAAACGCCCAGGATGTAGCCATCAAGTATGAGAAATATGCGAAAGAATGAGCCTGATGAGAGCAAATCCCAGACCTAACATAGAGCTAACATGCGTTATCCTCTAAAATATTGAGCGAAACCAGGTTTAATGGACTGTTTCAGTGTGGTACCACACTACTTCGTGATCCAAACCAGAAAAATCCCAGGATCTGTTCAACAAGTATGTGAAAAACGCTAAACTGTGAGCCTGACGAGGGCAAATCTTACACCTAACCCAGACCTAAGATGCGATATCCTCTAAAATATTTATCCAGACCAGGTTTCATTGAATGTTTCATTGTGGTACCTCATTACTACGTGATCAAAACCAGAAAAAACCCAGGATCCGTTCAACAAGTATGTGAAGAATGCGAAAGTATGAGTCTGATGGGTGAAAATCCCAGGCCTAACCTAGACCTAACATGCGTTATCCTCTAAAATATTGATCGAAACCTGGTTTAATCGACTGTTTCAGTGTGGTACCACATTACTATGTGATCCAAACCAGAAAATAACCCAGGATCTGTTCAAGGAGTATGTGAAGTGTGCGAAACTATGAGTCTGATGAGGTCAAATCCCAGACCTCTCCCAGACCTAACTTGCGTTATCCTCTAAAATATTGATCGAAACCAGGTTTAATCGACTGTTTCAGTATGGTACCACATTACTACGTGATCCAAACCAGAAAAAACCCAGGGTCCGTCCAACAAGTATGTGAAGAATGCGATAGTATGAGTCTGATGAGTGAAAATCCCAGACCTAACCTAGATCTAACATGCGTTATCCTCTAAAATATTGATCCAAACCAGGTTTAATGGACTGTTTCAGCGTGGTACCACACTACTACGTGATCCAAACCAGAAAAAACCCAGGATCCGTTCAACAAGTATGTGAAGAATGCGAAAGTATGAGTCTGATGAGTGAAAATCCCAGGCCTAACCTAGACCTAACATGCGTTATCCTCAAAAATATTGATCGAAACCTGGTTTAATCGACTGTTTCAGTGTGGTACCACATTACTATGTGATCCAAACCAGAAAAAACCCAGGATCTGTTCAACAAGTATGTGAAAAACGCTAAACTGTGAGCCTGATGAGGGCATATCTTAGACCTAACCCAGACCTAAGATGCGTTAACCTCTAAAATATTTATCCAGACCAGGTTTCATTGAATGTTTCAGTGTGGTACCACTTTACTACGTGATTCAATCCAAAATTAGCCCAGGATCTAGCCATGAAGTATGAGAAATATGCGAAAGTAAGAGCGTGATGAGGGCAAATCCTAGACCTATCCCAGACCTAACTTGCGTTATCCTCTAAAATATTTATCAAGACCAGGTTTAATTGAATGTTTCAGTGTGGTACCACATTACTACGTGATCCAAACTAGAAAAAACGCAGGATCCGTTCAACAAGTATGTGTAGAATGCGAAAGTATGAGTCTGATCAGTGAAAATCTCAGGCCTTACCTAGACCTAACTTGCGTTGTCCTCTAAAATATTGATGGAAACCAGGTTTCATTGACTGTTTCAGTGTGGTACTACATTACTACGTGATGCAATCCAGAAAAAGCCCAGGATCTAGCCATCAAGTATGAGAAATATGCGAAAGAATGAGCCTGATGAGAGCAAATCCCAGACGTAACCTAGACCTAACATGCGTTATCCTCTAAAATATTGATCGAAACCTGGTTTAATCGACTGTTTCAGTGTGGTACCACATTACTATGTGATCCAAACCAGAAAAAACCCAGGATCCGTTCAACAAGTATGTGAAGAATGCGAAAGTATGAGTCTGATGAGTGAAAATCCCAGGCCTAGCCTAGACCTAACATGCGTTATCCTCAAAAATATTGATCGAAACCTGGTTTAATCGACTGTTTCAGTGTGGTACCACATTACTATGTGATCCAAACCAGAAAAAACCCAGGATCTGTTCAACAAGTATGTGAAAAACGCTAAACTGTGAGCCTGATGAGGGCATATCTTAGACCTAACCCAGACCTAAGATGCGTTAACCTCTAAAATATTTATCCAGACCAGGTTTCATTGAATGTTTCAGTGTGGTACCACTTTACTACGTGATTCAATCCAAAATTAGCCCAGGATCTAGCCATGAAGTATGAGAAATATGCGAAAGTAAGAGCGTGATGAGGGCAAATCCTAGACCTATCCCAGACCTAACTTGCGTTATCCTCTAAAATATTGATCGAAACCAGGTTTAATCGACTGTTTCAACGTGGTACCACATTACTACGTGATACAATCCAGAAAAAGCCCAGGATCTAGCCATGAAGTATGAGAAATATGCGAAAGTATGAGCCTGATGAGGGCAAATCCTAGACCTAACCCAGACCTAACATGCGTTATTCTGTAAAATTTTTATCAAGACCAGGTTTAATTGAATGTTTCATTGTGCTACCTCATTACTACGTGATCAAAACCAGAAAAAACCCAGGATCCGTTCAACAAGTATGTGAAGAATGCGAAAGTATGAGTCTGATGAGGTCAAATCCCAGACCTATCCCAGACTTAACTTGCGTTATCCTCTAAAATATTGATCGAAACCAGGTTTAATCGACTGTTTCAACGTGGTACCACATTACTACGTGATACAATCCAGAAAAAGCCCAGGATCTAGCCATGAAGTATGAGAAATATGCGAAAGTATGAGCCTGATGAGGGCAAATCCTAGACCTAACCCAGACCTAACATGCGTTATTCTGTAAAATTTTTATCAAGACCAGGTTTAATTGAATGTTTCATTGTGCTACCTCATTACTACGTGATCAAAACCAGAAAAAACCCAGGATCCGTTCAACAAGTATGTGAAGAATGCGAAAGTATGAGTCTGTGCAGTGAAAATCTCAGGCCTTACCTAGACCTAACTTGCGTTGTCCTCTAAGATATTGATGGAAACCTGGTTTCATTGACTGTTTCAGTGTGGTACTACATTACTACGTGATGCAATCCAGAAAACGCCCAGGATCTAGCCATCAAGTATGAGAAATATGCGAAAGAATGAGCCTGATGAGAGCAAATCCCAGACCTAACCTAGAGCTAACATGCGTTATCCTCTAAAATATTGAGCGAAACCAGGTTTAATGGACTGTTTCAGTGTGGTACCACACTACTTCGTGATCCAACCCAGAAAAATCCCAGGATCTGTTCAACAAGTATGTGAAAAACGCTAAACTGTGATCCTGATGAGGGCAAATCTTAGACCTAACCCAGACCTGAGATGCGTTATCCTCTAAAATATTTATCCAGACCAGGTTTCATTGAATGTTTCAGTGTGGTACCACTTTACTACGTGATCCAATCCAGAAATAGCCCAGGATCTAGCCATGAAGTATGAGAAATATGCGAAAGTATGAGCCTGATGAGGGCAAATCCCAGACCTATCCCAGACCTAACTTGCGTTGTCCTCTAAGATATTGATGGAAACCAGGTTTAATTGACTGTTTCAGTGTTCTACTTCATTACTACGTGATCCAAACCCGAAAAAACCCAGGATCTGTTCAACATGTATGAGAAATATGCGAAAGAATGAGCCTGATGAGAGCTTAGCCCAGACCTATCCTAGACCTAACATGAATTATTCTCTAAAATATTGATCGAAAACAGGTTTACTTGACTGTTTCAGTGTGGTCCCACATTACTACCTGATCCAAACCAGAAAAAACCCAGGATCCGTTCAACAAGTATGTGAAGAATGCGAAAGTATGAGTCTGATGGGTGAAAATCCCAGGCCTAACCTAGACCTAACATGCGTTATCCTCTAAAATATTGATCGATACCTGGTTTAATCGACGGTTTCAGTGTGGTACCACATTACTATGTGATCCAAACCAGAAAATAACCCAGGATCTGTTCAAGGAGTATGTGAAGTGTGCGAAAGTATGAGTCTGATGAGGTCAAATCCCAGACCTATCCCAGACATAACTTGCGTTATCCTCTAAAATATTGATCGAAACCAGGTTTAATCGACTGTTTCAGCGTGGTACCACATTACTACGTGATACAATCCAGAAACAGCCCAGGATCTAGCCATGAAGTATGAGAAATATGCGATAGTATGAGCCTGATGAGGGCAAATCCTAGACCTAACCCAAACCTAACATGCGTTATACTCTAAAATATTTATCAAGACCAGGTTTAATTGAATGTTTCAGTGTGGTACCACATTACTACATGAACCAAACCAGAAAAAACCCAGGATCCGTTCAACAGGTATGTTAAAACTGCGACAGTGTGACCCTGATGAGGGCAAATCCCAGGCCTAACCTAGACCTAACATGCGTTGTCCTCTAAAATATTGATGGAAACCAGGTTTAATTGCCTGTTTCAGTGTTGTACTTCATTACTACGTGATGCAATCCAGAAAAAGCCCAGGATCTAGCCATCAAGTATGAGAAATATACGAAAGAATGAGCCTGATGAGAGCAAATCCCAGACCTAACCTAGACCTAACATGAATTATTCTCTAAAATATTGATCAAAACCAGGTTTAATTGACTGTCTCAGTGTGGTACCACATTACTACGTGATCCAATCCAGAAATAGCCCAGGATCTAGCCATGAAGTATGAGAAATATGCGAAAGCATGAGCCTGATGAGGGCAAATCCTAGACCTAACCCAGACCTAACATGCGTTATTCTGTAAAATTTTTATCAAGACCAGGTTTAATTGAATGTTTCATTGTGGTACCTCATTACTACGTGATCAAAACCAGAAAAAACCCAGGATCCGTTCAACAAGTATGTGAAGAATGCGAAAGTATGAGTCTGATCAGTGAAAATCTCAGGCCTTACCTAGACCTAACTTGCGTTGTCCTCTAAAATACTGATGGAAACCAAGTTTCATTGACTGTTTCAGTGTGGTACTACATTACTACGTGATGCAATCCAGAAAACGCCCAGGATGTAGCCATCAAGTATGAGAAATATGCGAAAGAATGAGCCTGATGAGAGCAAATCCCAGACCTAACATAGAGCTAACATGCGTTATCCTCTAAAATATTGAGCGAAACCAGGTTTAATGGACTGTTTCAGTGTGGTACCACACTACTTCGTGATCCAAACCAGAAAAATCCCAGGATCTGTTCAACAAGTATGTGAAAAACGCTAAACTGTGAGCCTGACGAGGGCAAATCTTACACCTAACCCAGACCCAAGATGCGATATCCTCTAAAATATTTATCCAGACCAGGTTTCATTGAATGTTTCATTGTGGTACCTCATTACTACGTGATCAAAACCAGAAAAGACCCAGGATCCGTTCAACAAGTATGTGAAGAATGCGAAAGTATGAGTCTGATGGGTGAAAATCCCAGGCCTAACCTAGACCTAACATGCGTTATCCTCTAAAATATTGATCGAAACCTGGTTTAATCGACTGTTTCAGTGTGGTACCACATTACTATGTGATCCAAACCAGAAAATAACCCAGTATCTGTTCAAGGAGTATGTGAAGTGTGCGAAACTATGAGTCTGATGAGGTCAAATCCCAGACCTCTCCCAGACCTAACTTGCGTTATCCTCTAAAATATTGATCGAAACCAGGTTTAATCGACTGTTTCAGTATGGTATCACATTACTACGTGATCCAAACCAGAAAAAACCCAGGATCCGTCCAACAAGTATGTGAAGAATGCGATAGTATGAGTCTGATGAGTGATAATCCCAGGCCTAACCTAGACCTAACATGCGTTATCCTCTAAAATATTGATCGAAACCTGGTTTAATCGACTGTTTCAGTGTGGTACCACATTACTATGTGATCCAAACCAGAAAATAACCCAGGATCTGTTCAAGGAGTATGTGAAGTGTGCGAAAGTATGAGTCTCATGAGGTCAAATCCCAGACCTATCCCAGACCTAACTTGCGTTATCCTCTAAGATATTGATGGAAACCAGGTTTAATTGACTGTTTCAGTGTTGTACTTCATTACTACGTGATGCAATCCAGAAAAAGCCCAGGAGCTAGCCATCAAGTATGAGAAATATGCGAAAGAATGAGCCTGATGAGAGCAAATCCCAGGCCTAACCTAGACCTAACATGAATTATTCTCTAAAATATTGATCGAAACCAGGTTTAATTGACTGTTTCAGTGTGGTCCCACATTACTACGTGATCCAAACCAGAAAAAACCCAGGTTCCGTTCAACAAGTATGTGAAGAATGCGAAAGTATGAGTCTGATGAGGTCAAATCCCAGGCCTAACCTAGACCTAACATGCGTTATCCTCAAAAATATTGATCGAAACCTGGTTTAATCGACTGTTTCAGTGTGGTACCACATTACTACGTGATCCAAACCAGAAAAATTCCAGGATCTAGCCATCAAGTATGTGAAGAATGCGAAAGTATGAGTCTGATGAGTGAAAATCCCAGGTCTAACCTAGACCTAACTTGCGTTATCCTCTAAAATATTGATCGAAACCAGGTTTAATCGACTGTTTCAGTGTGGTACACCATTACTACGTGATCCAAACCAGAAAAAACCCAGGATCCGTTCAACAAGTATGTGAAGAATGCGATAGTATGAGTCTGATGAGTGATAATCCCAGGCCTAACCTAGACCTAACATGCGTTATCCTCTAAAATATTGATCGAAACCTGGTTTAATCGACTGTTTCAGTGTGGTACCACATTACTATGTGATCCAAACCAGAAAATAACCCAGGATCTGTTCAAGGAGTATGTGAAGTGTGCGAAAGTATGAGTCTCATGAGGTCAAATCCCAGACCTATCCCAGACCTAACTTGCGTTATCCTCTAAAATATTGTTCGAAACCAGGTTTAATCGACTGTTTCAGTGTGGTACCACATTACTACGTGATCCAAACCAGAAAAAACCCAGGATCCGTTCAACAAGTATGTGAAGAATGCGAAAGTATGACTTTGATGAGTGAAAATCCCAGGCCTAACCTAGACCTAACATGCGTTATCCTCAAAAATATTGACCGAAACCTGGTTTAATCGACTGTTTCAGTGTGGTACTACATTACTACGTGATGCAATCCAGAAAAAGCCCAGGATCTAGCCATCTAGTATGAGAAATATGCGAATGAATGAGCCTGATGAGAGCAAATCCCAGACCTAACCTAGACCTAACATGCGTTATCCTCTAAAATATTGAGCGAAACCAGGTTTAATGGACTGTTTCAGTGTGGTACCACACTACTTCGTGATCCAAACCAGAAAAAACCCAGTATCTGTTCAACAAGTATGTGAAAAACGCTAAACTGTGAGCCTGATGAGGGCATATCTTAGTGCTAACCCAGACCTAAGATGCGTTAACCTCTAAAATATTTATCCAGACCAGGTTTCATTGAATGTTTCAGTGTGGTACCACTGTACTACGTGATCCAATCCAGAAATAGCCCAGGATCTAGCCATGAAGTATGAGAAATATGCGAAAGTAAGAGCCTGATGAGGGCAAATCCTAGACCTATCCCAGACCTAACTTGCGTTATCCTCTAAAATATTTATCAAGACCAGGTTTAATTGAATGTTTCAGTGTGGTACCACACTACTTCGTGATCCAAACCAGAAAAAACCCAGGATCTGTTCAACAAGTATGTGAAAAACGCTAAACTGTGTGCCTGATGAGGGCAAATCTTAGACCTAACCCAGACCTAAGATGCGTTAACCTCTAAAATATTTATCCAGACCAGGTTTAATTGAATGTTTCAGTGTGGTACCACGTTACTACGTGATCCAAACTAGAAAATACCCAGGATCCGTTCAACAAGTATGTGAAGAATCCAATAGTATGAGTCTGATGAGTGAAAATCCCAGGCCTAACCTAGACCTAACATGCGTTATCCTCTAAAATATTGATCGAAACCTGGTTTAATCGGCTGTTTCAGTGTGGTACCACATTACTATGTGATCCAAACCAGAAAATAACCCAGGATCTGTTCAAGGAGTATGTGAAGTGTGCGAAAGTATGAGTCTCATGAGGTCAAATCCCAGACCTATCCCAGACCTAACTTGCGTTATCCTCTAAAATATTGTTCGAAACCAGGTTTAATCGACTGTTTCAGTGTGGTACCACATTACTACGTGATCCAAACCAGAAAAAACCCAGGATCCGTTCAACAAGTATGTGAAGAATGCGAAAGTATGAGTCTGATGGGTGAAAATCCCAGGCCTAACCTAGACCTAACATGCGTTATCCTCTAAAATATTGATCGATACCTGGTTTAATCGACGGTTTCAGTGTGGTCCCACATTACTACGTGATCCAAACCAGAAAAAACCCAGGATCCGTGCAACAAGTATGTGAAGAATGCGAAAGTATGAGTCTGATGAGGTCAAATCCCAGACCTATCCCAGACATAACATGCGTTGTCCTCTAAAATATTGATGGAAACCAGGTTTAATTGCCTGTTTCAGTGTTGTACTTCATTACTACGTGATGCAATCCAGAAAAAGCCCAGCAGCTAGCCATCAAGTATGAGAAATATGCGAATGAATGAGCCTGATGAGAGCAAATCCCAGGCCTAACCTAGACCTAACATGAATTATTCTCTAAAATATTGATCGACACCAGGTATGCTTGACTGCTTCAGTGTGGTCCCACATTACTACGTGATCCAAACCAGAAAAAACCCAGGATCCGTTCAACAAGTATGTGAAGAATGCGAAAGTATGAGTCTGATGAGGTCAAATCCCAGACCTATCCCAGACATAACTTGCGTTATCCTCTAAAATATTGATCGAAACCAGGTTTAATCGACTGTTTCAGCGTGGTACCACATTACTACGTGATACAATCCAGAAACAGCCCAGGATCTAGCCATGAAGTATGAGAAATATGCGATAGTATGAGCCTGATGAGGGCAAATCCTAGACCTAACCCAAACCTAACATGCGTTATACTCTAAAATATTTATCAAGACCAGGTTTAATTGAATGTTTCAGTGTGGTACCACATTACTACATGAACCAAACCAGAAAAAACCCAGGATCCGTTCAACAGGTATGTTAAAACTGCGACAGTGTGACCCTGATGAGAGAAAATCCCAGGCCTAACCTAGACCTAACATGCGTTGTCCTCTAAAATATTGATGGAAACCAGGTTTAATTGCCTGTTTCAGTGTTGTACTTCATTACTACGTGATGCAATCCAGAAAAAGCCCAGGATCTAGCCATCAAGTATGAGAAATATACGAAAGAATGAGCCTGATGAGAGCAAATCCCAGACCTAACCTAGACCTAACATGAATTATTCTCTAAAATATTGATCAAAACCAGGTTTAATTGACTGTTTCAGTGTGGTACCACATTACTACGTGATCCAATCCAGAAATAGCCCAGGATCTAGCCATGAAGTATGAGAAATATGCGAAAGCATGAGCCTGATGAGGGCAAATCCTAGAACTAACCCAGACCTAACATGCGTTATTCTGTAAAATTTTTATCAAGACCAGGTTTAATTGAATGTTTCATTGTGGTACCTCATTACTACGTGATCAAAACCAGAAAAAACCCAGGATCCGTTCAACAAGTATGTGAAGAATGCGAAAGTATGGGTCTGATCAGTGAAAATCTCAGGCCTTACCTAGACCTAACTTGCGTTGTCCTCTAAAATACTGATGGAAACCAAGTTTCATTGACTGTTTCAGTGTGGTACTACATTACTACGTGATGCAATCCAGAAAACGCCCAGGATGTAGCCATCAAGTATGAGAAATATGCGAAAGAATGAGCCTGGTGAGAGCAAATCCCAGACCTAACATTGAGCTAACATGCGTTATCCTCTAAAATATTGAGCGAAACCAGGTTTAATGGACTGTTTCAGTGTGGTACCACACTACTTCGTGATCCAAACCAGAAAAATCCCAGGATCTGTTCAACAAGTATGTGAAAAACGCTAAACTGTGAGCCTGACGAGGGCAAATCTTACACCTAACCCAGACCTAAGATGCGATATCCTCTAAAATATTTATCCAGACCAGGTTTCATTGAATGTTTCATTGTGGTACCTCATTACTACGTGATCAAAACCAGAAAAAACCCAGGGTCCGTTCAACAAGTATGTGAAGAATGCGAAAGTATGAGTCTGATGGGTGAAAATCCCAGGCCTAACCTAGACCTAACATGCGTTATCCTCTAAAATATTGATCGAAACCTGGTCTAATCGACTGTTTCAGTGTGGTACCACATTACTATGTGATCCAAACCAGAAAATAACCCAGGATCTGTTCAAGGAGTATGTGAAGTGTGCGAAACTATGAGTCTGATGAGGTCAAATCCCAGACCTCTCCCAGACCTAACTTGCGTTATCCTCTAAAATATTGATCGAAACCAGGTTTAATCGACTGTTTCAGTATGGTACCACATTACTACGTGATCCAAACCAGAAAAAACCCAGGATCCGTCCAACAAGTATGTGAAGAATGCGATAGTATGAGTCTGATCAGTGAAAATCCCAGACCTAACCTAGACCTAACATGCGTTATCCTCTAAAATATTGATCCAAACCAGGTTTAATGGACTGTTTCAGCGTGGTACCACACTACTACGTGATCCAAACCAGAAAAAACCCAGGATCCGTTCAACAAGTATGTGAAGAATGCGAAAGTATGAGTCTGATGAGTGAAAATCCCAGGCCTAACCTAGACCTAACATGCGTTATCCTCAAAAATATTGATCGAAACCTGGTTTAATCGACTGTTTCAGTGTGGTACCACATTACTATGTGATCCAAACCAGAAAAAACCCAGGATCTGTTCAACAAGTATGTGAAAAACGCTAAACTGTGAGCCTGATGAGGGCATATCTTAGACCTAACCCAGACCTAAGATGCGTTAACCTCTAAAATACTTATCCAGACCAGGTTTCATTGAATGTTTCAGTGTGGTACCACTTTACTACGTGATTCAATCCAAAATTAGCCCAGGATCTAGCCATGAAGTATGAGAAATATGCGAAAGTAAGAGCGTGATGAGGGCAAATCCTAGACCTATCCCAGACCTAACTTGCGTTATCCTCTAAAATATTTATCAAGACCAGGTTTAATTGAATGTGTCAGTGTGGTACCACATTACTACGTGATCCAAACTAGAAAAAACCCAGGATCCGTTCAACAAGTATGTGTAGAATGCGAAAGTATGAGTCTGATCAGTGAAAATCTCAGGCCTTACCTAGACCTAACTTGCGTTGTCCTCTAAAATATTGATGGAAACCAGGTTTCATTGACCGTTTCAGTGTGGTACTACATTACTACGTGATGCAATCCAGAAAAAGCCCAGGATCTAGCCATCAAGTATGAGAAATATGCGAAAGAATGAGCCTGATGAGAGCAAATCCCAGACGTAACCTAGACCTAACATGCGTTATCCTCTAAAATATTGAGCGAAACCAGGTTTAATCGACTGTTTCAGTGTGGTACCACATTACTACGTGATCCAAACCAGAAAAAACCCAGGATCCGTTCAACAAGTATGTGAAGAATGCGACAGTATGAGTCTGATGAGTGAAAATCCCAGACCTAACCTAGACCTAACATGCGTTATCCTCTGAAATATTGATCCAACCCAGGTTTAATGGACTGTTTCAGCGAGGTACAACACTACTACGTGATCCAAACCAGAAAAAACCCAGGATCTGTTCAACAAGTGTGTGAAAAACGCGAAAGTATGAGCCTGATGAGGGCAAATCCCAGACATATCCCAGACCGAACTTGCGTTGTCCTCTAAGATATTGATGGAAACCAGGTTTAATTGACTGTTTCAGTGTTGTACTTCATTACTACGTGATGCAATCCAGAAAAAGCCCAGGAGCTAACCATCAAGTATGAGAAATATGCGAAAGAATGAGCCTGATGAGAGCAAATCCCAGACGTAACCTAGACCTAACATGCGTTATCCTCTAAAATATTGATCGAAACCAGGTTTAATCGACTGTTTCAGTGTGGTACCACATTACTACGTGATCCAAACCAGAAAAAACCCAGGATCCGTTCAACAAGTATGTGAAGAATGCGACAGTATGAGTCTGATGAGTGAAAATCCCAGACCTAACCTAGACCTAACATGCGTTATCCTCTGAAATATTGATCGAAACCAGGTTTAATTGACTGTTTCAGTGTGGTCCCACATTACTACGTGATCCAAACCAGAAAAAACCCAGGTTCCGTTCAACAAGTATGTGAAGAATGCGAAAGTATGAGTCTGATGAGGTCAAATCCCAGGCCTAACCTAGACCTAACATGCGTTATCCTCAAAAATATTGATCGAAACCTGGTTTAATCGACTGTTTCAGTGTGGTACCACATTACTACGAGATCCAAACCAGAAAAATTCCAGGATCTAGCCATCAAGTATGTGAAGAATGCGAAAGTATGAGTCTGATGAGGGCAAATCCCAGACCTATCCCAGACCTAACTTGCGTTATCCACTAAAATATTGATCGAAACCAGGTTTAATTGACCGTTTCAGTGTGGTACCACATTACTATGTGATCCAAACCAGAAAAAACCCAGGATCTGTTCAACAAGTATGTGAAAAACGCTAAACTGTGAGCCTGATGAGGGCATATCTTAGACCTAACCTAGACCTAAGATGCGTTATCCTCTAAAATATTTATCAAGACCGTGTTTAATTGAATGTTTCAGTGTGGTACCACATTACTACGTGATGCAAACTAGAAAAAACCCAGGATCCGTTCAACAAGTATGTGAAGAATGCTAAAGTATGAGTCTGATCAGTGAAAATCTCAGGCCTTACCTAGACCTAACTTGCGTTGTCCTCTAAAATATTGATCGAAACCTGGTTTAATCGACTGTTTCAGTGTGGTACCACATTACTATGTGATCCAAACCAGAAAATAACCCAGGATCTGTTCAAGGAGTATGTGAAGTGTGCGAAAGTATGAGTCTGATGAGGTCAAATACCAGACCTATCCCAGACCTAACTTGCGTTATCCTCTAAAATATTGTTCGAAACCAGGTTTAATCGACTGTTTCAGTGTGGTACCACATTACTACGTGATCCAATCCAGAAATAGCCCAGGATCTAGCCATGAAGTATGAGAAATATGCGAAAGCATGAGCCTGATGAGGGCAAATCCTAGACCTAACCCAGACCTAACATGCGTTATTCTGTAAAATTTTTATCAAGACCAGGTTTAATTGAATGTTTCATTGTGGTACCTCATTACTACGTGATCAAAACCAGAAAAAACCCAGGATCCGTTCAACAAGTATATGAAGAACGCGAAAGTATGAGTCTGATGGGTGAAAATCCCAGGCCTAACCTAGACCTAACATGCGTTATCCTCTAAAATATTGATCGAAACCTGGTTTAATCGACTGTTTCAGTGTGGTACCACATTACTATGTGATCCAAACCAGAAAATAACCCAGGATCTGTTCAAGGAGTATGTGAAGTGTGCGAAACTATGAGTCTGATGAGGTCAAATCCCAGACCTCTCCCAGACCTAACTTGCGTTATCCTCTAAAATATTGATCGAAACCAGGTTTAATCGACTGTTTCAGTATGGTACCACATTACTACGTGATCCAAACCAGAAAAAACCCAGGGTCCGTCCAACAAGTATGTGAAGAATGCGATAGTATGAGTCTGATGAGTGAAAATCCCAGACCTAACCTAGATCTAACATGCGTTATCCTCTAAAATATTGATCCAAACCAGGTTTAATGGACTGTTTCAGCGTGGTACCACACTACTACGTGATCCAAACCAGAAAAAACCCAGGATCCGTTCAACAAGTATGTGAAGAATGCGAAAGTATGAGTCTGATGAGTGAAAATCCCAGGCCTAACCTAGACCTAACATGCGTTATCCTCAAAAATATTGATCGAAACCTGGTTTAATCGACTGTTTCAGTGTGGTACCACATTACTATGTGATCCAAACCAGAAAAAACCCAGGATCTGTTCAACAAGTATGTGAAAAACGCTAAACTGTGAGCCTGATGAGGGCATATCTTAGACCTAACCCAGACCTACGATGCGTTAACCTCTAAAATATTTATCCAGACCAGGTTTCATTGAATGTTTCAGTGTGGTACCACTTTACTACGTGATTCAATCCAAAATTAGCCCAGGATCTAGCCATGAAGTATGAGAAATATGCGAAAGTAAGAGCGTGATGAGGGCAAATCCTAGACCTATCCCAGACCTAACTTGCGTTATCCTCTAAAATATTTATCAAGACCAGGTTTAATTGAATGTTTCAGTGTGGTACCACATTACTACGTGATCCAAACTAGAAAAAACGCAGGATCCGTTCAACAAGTATGTGTAGAATGCGAAAGTATGAGTCTGATCAGTGAAAATCTCAGGCCTTACCTAGACCTAACTTGCGTTGTCCTCTAAAATATTGATGGAAACCAGGTTTCATTGACTGTTTCAGTGTGGTACTACATTACTACGTGATGCAATCCAGAAAAAGCCCAGGATCTAGCCATCAAGTATGAGAAATATGCGAAAGAATGAGCCTGATGAGAGCAAATCCCAGACGTAACCTAGACCTAACATGCGTTATCCTCTAAAATATTGAGCGAAATCAGGTTTAATGGACTGTTTCAGTGTGGTACCACACTACTTCGTGATCCAAACTAGAAAAAACCCAGGATCTGTTCAACGCGTATGTGAAAAACGTTACACTGTGAGCCTGATGAGGGCAAATCTTAGACCTAACCCAGACCTACGATGCGTTAACCTCTAAAATATTTATCCAGACCAGGTTTAATCGACTGTTTCAGTGTGGTACCTCATTACTACGTGATCCAAACCAGAAAAAACCCAGGATCCGTTCAACAAGTATGTGAAGAATGCGAAAGTATGAGTCTGATGGGTGAAAATCCCAGTCCTAACCTAGACCTAACATGCGTTATCCTCTAAAATATTGATCGAAACCTGGTTTAATCGACTGTTTCAGTGTGGTACCACATTACTATGTGATCCAAACCAGAAAATAACCCAGGATCTGTTCAAGGAGTATGTGAAGTGTGCGAAAGTATGAGTCTGAAGAGATCAAATCCCAAACCTCTCCCAGACCTAACTTGCGTTATCCTCTAAAATATTGATCGAAACCAGGTTTAATCGACTGTTTCAGTGTGGTACCACATTACTACGTGATCCAAACCAGAAAAAACCCAGGATCCGTTCAACAAGTATGTGAAGAATGCGACAGTATGAGTCTGATGAGTGAAAATCCCAGACCTAACCTAGACCTAACATGCGTTATCCTCTGAAATATTGATCCAAACCAGGTTTAATGGACTGTTTCAGCGAGGTACAACACTACTACGTGATCCAAACCAGAAAAAACCCAGGATCTGTTCAACAAGTGTGTGAAAAACGCGAAAGTATGAGCCTGATGAGGGCAAATCCCAGACATATCCCAGACCGAACTTGCGTTGTCCTCTAAGATATTGATGGAAACCAGGTTTAATTGACTGTTTCAGTGTTGTACTTCATTACTACGTGATGCAATCCAGAAAAAGCCCAGTAGCTAGCCATCAAGTATGAGAAATATGCGAAAGAATGAGCCTGATGAGAGCAAATCCCAGGCCTAACCTAGACCTAACATGCGTTATCCTCAAAAATATTGACCGAAACCTGGTTTAATCGACTGTTTCAGTGTGGTACTACATTACTACGTGATGCAATCCAGAAAAAGCCCAGGATCTAGCCATCAAGTATGAGAAATATGCGAATGAATGAGCCTGATGAGAGCAAATCTCAGACCTAACCTAGACCTAACATGCGTTATCCTCTAAAATATTGAGCGAAACCAGGTTTAATGGACTGTTTCAGTGTGGTACCACACTACTTCGTGATCCAAACCAGAAAAAACCCAGTATCTGTTCAACAAGTATGTGAAAAACGCTAAACTGTGAGCCTGATGAGGGCATATCTTAGAGCTAACCCAGACCTAAGATGCGTTAACCTCTAAAATATTTATCCAGACCAGGTTTCATTGAATGTTTCAGTGTGGTACCACTGTACTACGTGATCCAATCCAGAAATAGCCCAGGATCTAGCCATGAAGTATGAGAAATATGCGAAAGTACGAGCCTGATGAGGGCAAATCCTAGACCTATCCCAGACCTAACTTGCGTTATCCTCTAAAATATTTATCAAGACCAGGTTTAATTGAATGTTTCAGTGTGGTACCACACTACTTCGTGATCCAAACCAGAAAAAACCCAGGATCTGTTCAACAAGTATGTGAAAAACGCTAAACTGTGTGCCTGATGAGGGCAAATCTTAGACCTAACCCAGACCTAAGATGCGTTAACCTCTAAAATATTTATCCAGACCAGGTTTAATTGAATGTTTCAGTGTGGTACCACGTTACTACGTGATCCAAACTAGAAAATACCCAGGATCCGTTCAACAAGTATGTGAAGAATCCAATAGTATGAGTCTGATGAGTGAAAATCCCAGGCCTAACCTAGACCTAACATGCGTTATCCTCTAAAATATTGATCGAAACCTGGTTTAATCGACTGTTTCAGTGTGGTACCACATTACTATGTGATCCAAACCAGAAAATAACCCAAGATCTGTTCAAGGAGTATGTGAAGTGTGCGAAAGTATGAGTCTCATGAGGTCAAATCCCAGACCTATCCCAGACCTAACTTGCGTTATCCTCTAAAATATTGTTCGAAACCAGGTTTAATCGACTGTTTCAGTGTGGTACCACATTACTACGTGATCCAAACCAGAAAAAACCCAGGATCCGTTCAACAAGTATGTGAAGAATGCGAAAGTATGACTTTGATGAGTGAAAATCCCAGGCCTAACCTAGACCTAACATGCGTTATCCTCAAAAATATTGACCGAAACCTGGTTTAATCGACTGTTTCAGTGTGGTACTACATTACTACGTGATGCAATCCAGAAAAAGCCCAGGATCTAGCCATCAAGTATGAGAAATATGCGAATGAATGAGCCTGATGAGAGCAAATCCCAGACCTAACCTAGACCTAACATGCGTTATCCTCTAAAATATTGAGCGAAACCAGGTTTAATGGACTGTTTCAGTGTGGTACCACACTACTTCGTGATCCAAACCAGAAAAAACCCAGTATCTGTTCAACAAGTATGTGAAAAACGCTAAACTGTGAGCCTGATGAGGGCATATCTTAGAGCTAACCCAGACCTAAGATGCGTTAACCTCTAAAATATTTATCCAGACCAGGTTTCATTGAATGTTTCAGTGTGGTACCACGTTACTACGTGATCCAAACTAGAAAATACCCAGGATCCGTTCAACAAGTATGTGAAGAATCCAATAGTATGAGTCTGATGAGTGAAAATCCCAGGCCTAACCTAGACCTAACATGCGTTATCCTCTAAAATATTGATCGAAACCTGGTTTAATCGACTGTTTCAGTGTGGTACCACATTACTATGTGATCCAAACCAGAAAATAACCCAGGATCTGTTCAAGGAGTATGTGAAGTGTGCGAAAGTATGAGTCTGATGAGATCAAATCCCAGACCTCTCCCAGACCTAACTTGCGTTATCCCCTAAAATATTGATCGAAACCAGGTTTAATCGACTGTTTCAGTGTGGTACCACATTACTACGTGATCCAAACCAGAAAAAACCCAGGATCCGTTCAACAAGTATGTGAAGAATGCGGTAGTATGAGTCTCATGAGTGAAAATCCCAGACCTAACCTAGACCTAACGTGCGTTATCCTCTAAAATATTGATCCAGACCAGGTTTAATTGAATGTTTCAGCGTGGTACCACACTACTACGTGATCCAAACCAGAAAAAACCCAGGATCTGTTCAACAAGTGTGTGAAAAACGCGAAAGTATGAGCCTGATGACGGCAAATCCCAGACATATCCCAGACCTAACTTGCGTTGTCCTCTAAGATATTGATGGAAACCAGGTTTAATTGACTGTTTCAGTGTTGTACTTCATTACTACGTGATGCAATCCAGAAAAAGCCCAGGAGCTAGCCATCAAGTATGAGAAATATGCGAAAGAATGAGCCTGATGAGAACAAATCCCAGGCCTAACCTAGACCTAACATGAATTATTCTCTAAAATATTGATCGAAACCAGGTTTAATTGACTGTTTCAGTGTGGTCCCACATTACTACGTGATCCAAACCAGAAAAAACCCAGGATCCGTTCAACAAGTATGTGAAGAATGCGGTAGTATGAGTCTAATGAGTGAAAATCCCAGACCTAACCTAGACCTAACATGCGTTGTCCTCTAAAATATTGATCCAGACCAGGTTTAATTGAATGTTTCAGCGTCGTACCACACTACTACGTGATCCAAACCAGAAAAAACCCAGGATCTGTTCAACAAGTGTGTGAAAAACGCGAAAGTATGAACCTGATGACGGCAAATCCCAGACATATCCCAGACCTAACTTGCGTTGTCCTCTAAGATATTGATGGAAACCAGGTTTAATTGACTGTTTCAGTGTGGTACCACATTACTACGTGATCCAAACCAGAAAAAACCCAGGATCCGTTCAACAAGTATGTGAAAAATGCGAAAGTATGAGTCCGATCAGTGAAAATCTCAGGCCTTACCTAGACCTAACTTGCGTTGTCGTCTAAAATATTGATTGAAACCAGGTTTCATTGACTGTTTCAGTGTGGTACCACATTACTACGTGATCCAAACCAGAAAAAACCCAGGATCCGTTCAACAAGTATGTGAAGAATGCGAAAGTATGAGTCTGATGAGTGAAAATCCCAGGCCTAACCTAGACCTAACATGCGCTGTCCTCTAAAATATTGATGGAAACCAGGTTTCATTGACAGTTTCAGTGTGGTACCACAATACTACGTGGTCCAAACCAGAAAAAACCCAGGATCAGTTCAACAAGTATGTGAAGAATGCGAAAGTATGAGTCTGATGAGTGTAATTCCCAGGGCTAACCTAGCCCTAATAGGCGTTGTCCTCTAAAATATTGATGGAAACCAGGTTTCATTGACTGTTTCTGTGTGGTACTACATTACTACGTGATGCAATCCAGAAAAAGCCCAGGATCTAGCCATCAAGTATGAGAAATATGCGAAAGAATGAGCCTGATGAGAGCAAATCCCAGACCTAACATAGACCTAACATGAATTATTCTCTAAAATATTGAGCGAAACCAGGTTTAATGGACTGTTTCAGTGTGGTCCCACATTACTACGTGATCCAAACCAGAAATAACCCAGGATCCGTTCAACAAGTATGTGAAGAATGCGAAAGTATGAGTCTGATGAGGTCAAATCCCAGGCCTAACCTAGACCTAACATGCGTTATCCTCAAAAATATTGATCGAAACCTGGTTTAATCGACTGTTTCAGTGTGGTACCACATTACTACGAGATCCAAACCAGAAAAATTCCAGGATCTAGCCATCAAGTATGTGAAGAATGCGAAAGTATGAGTCTGATGAGGGCAAATCCCAGACCTATCCCAGACCTAACTTGCGTTATCCACTAAAATATTGATCGAAACCAGGTTTAATTGACCGTTTCAGTGTGGTACCACATTACTACGTGATCCAAACCAGAAAAAACACAGGATCCGTTCAACAAGTATGTGAAAAATGCGAAAGTATGAGTCTGATGAGTGAAATTCCCACGGCAAACCTAGACCTAACATGCGTTATCCTCTAAAATATTGATCGAAACCAGGTTTAATCGACTGTTTCAGTGTGGTACCACATTACTATGTGATCCAAACCAGAAAAAACCCAGGATCTGTTCAACAAGTATGTGAAAAACGCTAAACTGTGAGCCTGATGAGGGCATATCTTAGACCTAACCTAGACCTAAGATGCGTTATCCTCTAAAATATTTATCAAGACCATGTTTAATTGAATGTTTCAGTGTGGTACCACATTACTACGTGATGCAAACTAGAAAAAACCCAGGATCCGTTCAACAAGTATGTGAAGAATGCTAAAGTATGAGTCTGATCAGTGAAAATCTCAGGCCTTACCTAGACCTAACTTGCGTTGTCCTCTAAAATATTGATCGAAACCTGGTTTAATCGACTGTTTCAGTGTGGTACCACATTACTATGTGATGCAATCCAGAAAAAGCCCAGGATCTAGCCATCAAGTATGAGAAATATGCGAATGAATGAGCCTGATGAGAGCAAATCCCAGACCTAACCTAGACCTAACATGCGTTATCCTCTAAAATATTGAGCGAAACCAGGTTTAATGGACTGTTTCAGTGTGGTACCACACTACTTCGTGATCCAAACCAGAAAAAACCCAGTATCTGTTCAACAAGTATGTGAAAAACGCTAAACTGTGAGCCTGATGAGGGCATATCTTAGAGCTAACCCAGACCTAAGATGCGTTAACCTCTAAAATATTTATCCAGACCAGGTTTCATTGAATGTTTCAGTGTGCTACCACTGTACTACGTGATCCAATCCAGAAATTGCCCAGGATCTAGCCATGAAGTATGAGAAATATGCGAAAGTAAGAGCCTGATGAGGGCAAATCCTAGACCTATCCCAGACCTAACTTGCGTTATCCTCTAAAATATTTATCAAGACCAGGTTTAATTGAATGTTTCAGTGTGGTACCACACTACTTCGTGATCCAAACCAGAAAAAACCCAGGATCTGTTCAACAAGTATGTGAAAAACGCTAAACTGTGTGCCTGATGAGGGCAAATCTTAGACCTAACCCAGACCTAAGATGCGTTAACCTCTAAAATATTTATCCAGACCAGGTTTAATTGAATGTTTCAGTGTGGTACCACGTTACTACGTGATCCAAACTAGAAAATACCCAGGATCCGTTCAACAAGTATGTGAAGAATCCAATAGTATGAGTCTGATGAGTGAAAAACCCAGGCCTAACCTAGACCTAACATGCGTTATCCTCTAAAATATTGATCGAAACCTGGTTTAATCGACTGTTTCAGTGTGGTACCACATTACTATGTGATCCAAACCAGAAAATAACCCAGGATCTGTTCAAGGAGTATGTGAAGTGTGCGAAAGTATGAGTCTCATGAGGTCAAATCCCAGACCTATCCCAGACCTAACTTGCGTTATCCTCTAAAATATTGTTCGAAACCAGGTTTAATCGACTGTTTCTGTGTGGTACCACATTACTACGTGATCCAAACCAGAAAAAACCCAGGATCCGTTCAACAAGTATGTGAAGAATGCGAAAGTATGAGTCTGATGGGTGAAAATCCCAGTCCTAACCTAGACCTAACATGCGTTATCCTCTAAAATATTGATCGAAACCTGGTTTAATCGACTGATTCAGTGTGGTACCACATTACTATGTGATCCAAACCAGAAAATAACCCAGGATCTGTTCAAGGAGTATGTGAAGTGTGCGAAAGTATGAGTCTGATGAGATCAAATCCCAGACCTCTCCCAGACCTAACTTGCGTTATCCCCTAAAATATTGATCGAAACCAGGTTTAATCGACTGTTTCAGTGTGGTACCACATTACTACGTGATCCAAACCAGAAAAAACCCAGGATCCGTTCAACAAGTATGTGAAGAATGCGGTAGTATGAGTCTGATGAGTGAAAATCCCAGACCTAACCTAGACCTAACATGCGTTGTCCTCTAAAATATTGATCCAGACCAGGTTTAATTGAATGTTTCAGCGTCGTACCACACTACTACGTGATCCAAACCAGAAAAAACCCAGGATCTGTTCAACAAGTGTGTGAAAAACGCGAAAGTATGAGCCTGATGACGGCAAATCCCAGACATATCCCAGACCTAACTTGCGTTGTCCTCTAAGATATTGATGGAAACCAGGTTTAATTGACTGTTTCAGTGTTGTACTTCATTACTACGTGATGCAATCCAGAAAAAGCCCAGGAGCTAGCCATCAAGTATGAGAAATATGCGAAAGAATGAGCCTGATGAGAGCAAATCCCAGGCCTAACCTAGACCTAACATGAATTATTCTCTAAAATATTGATCGAAACCAGGTTTAATTGACTGTTTCAGTGTGGCCCCACATTACTACGTGATCCAAACCAGAAAAAACCCAGGATCCGTTCAACAAGTATGTGAAGAATGCGAAAGTATGAGTCTGATGAGGTCAAATCCCAGACCATTCCCAGACTTAACTTGCGTTATCCTCTAAAATATTGATCGAAACCAGGTTTAATCGACTGTTTCAGTGTGGTACCACATTACTACGTGATCCAAACCAGAAAAATTCCAGGATCTAGCCATCAAGTATGTGAAGAATGCGAAAGTATGAGTCTGATGAGGGCAAATCCCAGACCTATCCCAGACCTAACTTGCGTTATCCTCAAAAATATTGATCGAAACCTGGTTTAATCGACTGTTTCAGTGTGGTACCACATTACTATGTGATCCAAACCAGAAAATAACCCAGGATCTGTTCAACGAGTATGTGAAATGTGCGAAAGTATGAGTCTGATGAGGTCAAATCCCAGACCAATCCCAGACTTAACTTGCATTATCCTCTAAAATATTGATCGAAACCAGGTTTAATTGACTGTTTCAGTGTGGTACCACATTACTACGTGATCCAAACCAGAAAAAACCCAGGATCTGTTCAACGAGTATGTGAAGTGTGCGAAAGTATGAGTCTGATGAGTGAAAATCCCAGGCCTAACCTAGACCTAACATGCGCTGTCCTCTAAAATATTGATGGAAACCAGGTTTCATTGACAGTTTCAGTGTGGTACCACAATACTACGTGGTCCAAACCAGAAAAAACCCAGGATCAGTTCAACAAGTATGTGAAGAATGCGAAAGTATGAGTCTGAGGAGTGTAATTCCCAGGGCTAACCTAGACCTAACATGCGCTGTCCTCTAAAATATTGATGGAAACCAGGTTTCATTGACAGTTTCAGTGTGGTACCACATTACTACGTGATCCAAACCAGAAAAAACCCAGGATCCGTTCAACAAGTATGTGAAGAATGCGAAAGTATGAGTCCGATCAGTGAAAATCTCAGGCCTTACCTAGACCTAACTTGCGTTGTCGTCTAAAATATTGATTGAAACCAGGTTTCATTGACTGTTTCAGTGTGGTACCACATTACTACGTGATCCAAACCAGAAAAAACCCAGGATCCGTTCAACAAGTATGTGAAGAATGCGAAAGTATGAGTCTGATGAGTGAAAATCCCAGGCCTAACCTAGACCTAACATGCGCTGTCCTCTAAAATATTGATGGAAACCAGGTTTCATTGACAGTTCCAGTGTGGTACCACAATACTACGTGGTCCAAACCAGAAAAAACCCAGGATCAGTTCAACAAGTATGTGAAGAATGCGAAAGTATGAGTCTGATGAGTGTAATTCCCAGGGCTAACCTAGCCCTAACATGCGTTGTCCTCTAAAATATTGATGGAAACCAGGTTTCATTGACTGTTTCAGTGTGGTACTACATTACTACGTGATGCAATCCAGAAAAAGCCCAGGATCTAGCCATCAAATATGAGAAATATGCGAAAGAATGAGCCTGATGAGAGCAAATCCCAGACCTAACATAGACCTAACATGAATTATTCTCTAAAATATTGATCGAAACCAGGTTTAATGGACTGTTTCAGTGTGGTCCCACATTACTACGTGATCCAAACCAGAAATAACCCAGGATCCGTTCAACAAGTTTGTGAAGAATGCGAAAGTATGAGTCTGATGAGTGAAAATCCCAGGCCTAACCTAGACCTAACATGCGCTGTCCTCTAAAATATTGATGGAAACCAGGTTTCATTGACAGTTTCAGTGTGGTACCACAATACTACGTGATCCAAACCAGAAAAAACCCAGGGTCTCTTCAACAAGTATGTGAAAAACGCGAAAGTATGAGCCTGATGAGGGCAAACCCCAGACATATCCCAGACCAAACTTGCGTTGTCCTCTAAGATATTTATGGAAACCAGGTTTAATTGACTGCTTCAGTGTTGTACTTCATTACTACGTGATGCAATCCAGAAAAAGCCCAGGATCTAGCCATCAAGTATGAGAAGTATGCGAAAGTATGAGCCTGATGAGGGCAAATCCCAGGCCTAACCTAGACCTAACATGCGTTATCCTCCAAAATATTGATCGAAACCTGGTTTAATCGACTGTTTCAGTGTGGTACCCCATTACTATGTGATCCAAACCAGAAAATAACCCAGGATCTGTTCAAGGAGTATGTGAAGTGTGCGAAAGTATGAGTCTGATGAGGTCAAATCCCAGACCTATCCCAGACCTAACTTGCGTTATCCTCTAAAATATTGATCGAAACCAGGTTTAATGGACTGTTTCAGTGTGGTACCACACTACTTCGTGATCCATACCAGAAAAAACCCAGGATCTGTTCGACAAGTATGTGAAGAACGCTAAACTGTGAGCCTGATGAGGGGAAGATGAGGGCAATCTTAGACCTAACCCAGACCTAAGATGCGTTATCCTCTAAAATATTTATCCAGACCAGGTTTCATTGAATGTTTCAGTGTCGTACCACTTTACTACGTGATCCAATCCAGAAATAGCCTAGGATCTAGCCATGAAGTATGAGAAATATGCGAAAGTAAGAGCCTGATGAGGGCAAATCCTAGACCTATCCCAGACCTAACTTGCGTTATCCTCTAAAATATTGATCGAAACCAGGTTTAATTGACGGTTTCAGCGTGGTACCACATTACTACGTGATACAATCCAGAAAGAGCCCAGGATCTAGCCATGAAGTATGAGAAATATGCGAAAGTATGAGCCTGATGAGGGCAAATCCCAGGCCTAACCTAGACCTAACATGCGTTATCCTCCAAAATATTGATCGAAACCTGGTTTAATCGACTGTTTCAGTGTGGTACCACATTACTATGTGATCCAAACCAGAAAATAACCCAGGATCTGTTCAAGGAGTATGTGAAGTGTGCGAAAGTATGAGTCTGATGAGGTCAAATCCCACACCTAAACCAGACCTAACTTGCGTTATCCTCTAGAATATTGATCGAAACCAGGTTTAATCGACTGTTTCAGTGTGGTACCACATTACTATGTGATCCAAACCAGAAAATAACCCAGGTTCTGTTCAAGGAGTATGTGAAGTGTGCGAAAGTATGAGTCTGATGAGGTCAAATCCCAGACCTATCCCAGACCTAACTTGCGTTATCCTCTAAAATATTGATCGAAACCAGGCTTAATCGACTATTTCAGTGCGGTACCACATTACTACGTGATCCAAACCAGAAAACACCCAGGATCAGTTCAACAAGTATGTGAAGAATGCGAAAGTATGAGTCTGATGAGTGAGAATCCCAGACCATTCCCAGACTTAACTTGCGTTATCCTCTAAAATATTGATCGAAACCAGGTTTAATCGACTGTTTCAGTGTGGTACCACATTACTACGTGATCCAAACCAGAAAAATTCCAGGATCTAGCCATCAAGTATGTGAAGAATGCGAAAGTATGAGTCTGATGAGGGCAAATCCCAGACCTATCCCAGACCTAACTTGCGTTATCCACTAAAATATTGATCGAAACCAGGTTTAATTGACCGTTTCAGTGTGGTACCACATTACTACGTGATCCAAACCAGAAAAAACCCAGGATCCGTTCAACAAGTATGTGAAGAATGCGAAAGTATGAGTCTGATGAGTGAAAATCCCAGGCCTAACCTAGACCTAACATGCGCTGTCCTCTAAAATGTTGATGGAAACCAGGTTTCATTGACAGTTTCAGTGTGGTACCACAATACTACGTGATCCAAACCAGAAAAAACCCAGGATCAGTTCAACAAGTATGTGAAGAATGCGAAAGTATGAGTCTGATGAGTGTAATTCCCAGGGCTAACCTAGCCCTAACATGCGTTGTCCTCTAAAATATTGATGGAAACCAGGTTTCATTGACTGTTTCAGTGTGGTACTACATTACTACGTGATGCAATCCAGAAAAAGCCCAGGATCTAGCCATCAAGTATGAGAAATATGCGAAAGAATGAGCCTGATGAGAGCAAATCCCAGACCTAACATAGACCTAACATGAATTATTCTCTAAAATATTGATCGAAACCAGGCTTAATTGACTGTTTCAGTGTGGTCCCACATTACTACGTGATCCAAACCAGAAATAACCCAGGATCCGTTCAACAAGTATGTGAAGAATGCGAAAGTATGAGTCTGATGAGTGAAAATCCCAGTCCTAACCTAGACCTAACATGCGTTATCCTCTAAAATATTGATCGAAACCTGGTTTAATCGACTGATTCAGTGTGGTACCACATTACTATGTGATCCAAACCAGAAAATAACCCAGGATCTGTTCAAGGAGTATGTGAAGTGTGCGAAAGTATGAGTCTGATGAGATCAAATCCCAGACCTCTCCCAGACCTAACTTGCGTTATCCCCTAAAATATTGATCGAAACCAGGTTTAATCGACTGTTTCAGTGTGGTACCACATTACTACGTGATCCAAACCTGAAAAAACCCAGGATCCGTTCAACAAGTATGTGAAGAATGCGGTAGTATGAGTCTGATGAGTGAAAATCCCAGACCTAACCTAGACCTAACATGCGTTGTCCTCTAAAATATTGATCCAGACCAGGTTTAATTGAATGTTTCAGCGTCGTACCACACTACTACGTGATCCAAACCAGAAAAAACCCAGGATCTGTTCAACAAGTGTGTGAAAAACGCGAAAGTATGAGCCTGATGACGGCAAATCCCAGACATATCCCAGACCTAACTTGCGTTGTCCTCTAAGATATTGATGGAAACCAGGTTTAATTGACTGTTTCAGTGTTGTACTTCATTACTACGTGATGCAATCCAGAAAAAGCCCAGGAGCTAGCCATCAAGTATGAGAAATATGCGAAAGAATGAGCCTGATGAGAGCAAATCCCAGGCCTAACCTAGACCTAACATGAATTATTCTCTAAAATATTGATCGAAACCAGGTTTAATTGACTGTTTCAGTGTGGCCCCACATTACTACGTGATCCAAACCAGAAAAAACCCAGGATCCGTTCAACAAGTATGTGAAGAATGCGAAAGTATGAGTCTGATGAGGTCAAATCCCAGACCATTCCCAGACTTAACTTGCGTTATCCTCTAAAATATTGATCGAAACCAGGTTTAATCGACTGTTTCAGTGTGGTACCACATTACTACGTGATCCAAACCAGAAAAATTCCAGGATCTAGCCATCAAGTATGTGAAGAATGCGAAAGTATGAGTCTGATGAGGGCAAATCCCAGACCTATCCCAGACCTAACTTGCGTTATCCTCAAAAATATTGATCGAAACCTGGTTTAATCGACTGTTTCAGTGTGGTACCACATTACTATGTGATCCAAACCAGAAAATAACCCAGGATCTGTTCAACGAGTATGTGAAATGTGCGAAAGTATGAGTCTGATGAGGTCAAATCCCAGACCAATCCCAGACTTAACTTGCATTATCCTCTAAAATATTGATCGAAACCAGGTTTAATTGACTGTTTCAGTGTGGTACCACATTACTACGTGATCCAAACCAGAAAAAACCCAGGATCTGTTCAACGAGTATGTGAAGTGTGCGAAAGTATGAGTCTGATGAGTGAAAATCCCAGGCCTAACCTAGACCTAACATGCGCTGTCCTCTAAAATATTGATGGAAACCAGGTTTCATTGACAGTTTCAGTGTGGTACCACAATACTACGTGGTCCAAACCAGAAAAAACCCAGGATCAGTTCAACAAGTATGTGAAGAATGCGAAAGTATGAGTCTGAGGAGTGTAATTCCCAGGGCTAACCTAGACCTAACATGCGCTGTCCTCTAAAATATTGATGGAAACCAGGTTTCATTGACAGTTTCAGTGTGGTACCACATTACTACGTGATCCAAACCAGAAAAAACCCAGGATCCGTTCAACAAGTATGTGAAGAATGCGAAAGTATGAGTCCGATCAGTGAAAATCTCAGGCCTTACCTAGACCTAACTTGCGTTGTCGTCTAAAATATTGATTGAAACCAGGTTTCATTGACTGTTTCAGTGTGGTACCACATTACTACGTGATCCAAACCAGAAAAAACCCAGGATCCGTTCAACAAGTATGTGAAGAATGCGAAAGTATGAGTCTGATGAGTGAAAATCCCAGGCCTAACCTAGACCTAACATGCGCTGTCCTCTAAAATATTGATGGAAACCAGGTTTCATTGACAGTTTCAGTGTGGTACCACAATACTACGTGGTCCAAACCAGAAAAAACCCAGGATCAGTTCAACAAGTATGTGAAGAATGCGAAAGTATGAGTCTGATGAGTGTAATTCCCAGGGCTAACCTAGCCCTAACATGCGTTGTCCTCTAAAATATTGATGGAAACCAGGTTTCATTGACTGTTTCAGTGTGGTACTACATTACTACGTGATGCAATCCAGAAAAAGCCCAGGATCTAGCCATCAAATATGAGAAATATGCGAAAGAATGAGCCTGATGAGAGCAAATCCCAGACCTAACATAGACCTAACATGAATTATTCTCTAAAATATTGATCGAAACCAGGTTTAATGGACTGTTTCAGTGTGGTCCCACATTACTACGTGATCCAAACCAGAAATAACCCAGGATCCGTTCAACAAGTTTGTGAAGAATGCGAAAGTATGAGTCTGATGAGTGAAAATCCCAGGCCTAACCTAGACCTAACATGCGCTGTCCTCTAAAATATTGATGGAAACCAGGTTTCATTGACAGTTTCAGTGTGGTACCACAATACTACGTGATCCAAACCAGAAAAAACCCAGGGTCTCTTCAACAAGTATGTGAAAAACGCGAAAGTATGAGCCTGATGAGGGCAAACCCCAGACATATCCCAGACCAAACTTGCGTTGTCCTCTAAGATATTTATGGAAACCAGGTTTAATTGACTGCTTCAGTGTTGTACTTCATTACTACGTGATGCAATCCAGAAAAAGCCCAGGATCTAGCCATCAAGTATGAGAAGTATGCGAAAGTATGAGCCTGATGAGGGCAAATCCCAGGCCTAACCTAGACCTAACATGCGTTATCCTCCAAAATATTGATCGAAACCTGGTTTAATCGACTGTTTCAGTGTGGTACCCCATTACTATGTGATCCAAACCAGAAAATAACCCAGGATCTGTTCAAGGAGTATGTGAAGTGTGCGAAAGTATGAGTCTGATGAGGTCAAATCCCAGACCTATCCCAGACCTAACTTGCGTTATCCTCTAAAATATTGATCGAAACCAGGTTTAATGGACTGTTTCAGTGTGGTACCACACTACTTCGTGATCCATACCAGAAAAAACCCAGGATCTGTTCGACAAGTATGTGAAGAACGCTAAACTGTGAGCCTGATGAGGGGAAGATGAGGGCAATCTTAGACCTAACCCAGACCTAAGATGCGTTATCCTCTAAAATATTTATCCAGACCAGGTTTCATTGAATGTTTCAGTGTCGTACCACTTTACTACGTGATCCAATCCAGAAATAGCCTAGGATCTAGCCATGAAGTATGAGAAATATGCGAAAGTAAGAGCCTGATGAGGGCAAATCCTAGACCTATCCCAGACCTAACTTGCGTTATCCTCTAAAATATTGATCGAAACCAGGTTTAATTGACGGTTTCAGCGTGGTACCACATTACTACGTGATACAATCCAGAAAGAGCCCAGGATCTAGCCATGAAGTATGAGAAATATGCGAAAGTATGAGCCTGATGAGGGCAAATCCCAGGCCTAACCTAGACCTAACATGCGTTATCCTCCAAAATATTGATCGAAACCTGGTTTAATCGACTGTTTCAGTGTGGTACCACATTACTATGTGATCCAAACCAGAAAATAACCCAGGATCTGTTCAAGGAGTATGTGAAGTGTGCGAAAGTATGAGTCTGATGAGGTCAAATCCCACACCTAAACCAGACCTAACTTGCGTTATCCTCTAGAATATTGATCGAAACCAGGTTTAATCGACTGTTTCAGTGTGGTACCACATTACTATGTGATCCAAACCAGAAAATAACCCAGGTTCTGTTCAAGGAGTATGTGAAGTGTGCGAAAGTATGAGTCTGATGAGGTCAAATCCCAGACCTATCCCAGACCTAACTTGCGTTATCCTCTAAAATATTGATCGAAACCAGGCTTAATCGACTATTTCAGTGCGGTACCACATTACTACGTGATCCAAACCAGAAAACACCCAGGATCAGTTCAACAAGTATGTGAAGAATGCGAAAGTATGAGTCTGATGAGTGAGAATCCCAGACCATTCCCAGACTTAACTTGCGTTATCCTCTAAAATATTGATCGAAACCAGGTTTAATCGACTGTTTCAGTGTGGTACCACATTACTACGTGATCCAAACCAGAAAAATTCCAGGATCTAGCCATCAAGTATGTGAAGAATGCGAAAGTATGAGTCTGATGAGGGCAAATCCCAGACCTATCCCAGACCTAACTTGCGTTATCCACTAAAATATTGATCGAAACCAGGTTTAATTGACCGTTTCAGTGTGGTACCACATTACTACGTGATCCAAACCAGAAAAAACCCAGGATCCGTTCAACAAGTATGTGAAAAATGCGAAAGTATGAGTCCGATCAGTGAAAATCTCAGGCCTTACCTAGACCTAACTTGCGTTGTCGTCTAAAATATTGATTGAAACCAGGTTTCATTGACTGTTTCAGTGTGGTACCACATTACTACGTGATCCAAACCAGAAAAAACCCAGGATCCGTTCAACAAGTATGTGAAGAATGCGAAAGTATGAGTCTGATGAGTGAAAATCCCAGGCCTAACCTAGACCTAACATGCGCTGTCCTCTAAAATGTTGATGGAAACCAGGTTTCATTGACAGTTTCAGTGTGGTACCACAATACTACGTGATCCAAACCAGAAAAAACCCAGGATCAGTTCAACAAGTATGTGAAGAATGCGAAAGTATGAGTCTGATGAGTGTAATTCCCAGGGCTAACCTAGCCCTAACATGCGTTGTCCTCTAAAATATTGATGGAAACCAGGTTTCATTGACTGTTTCAGTGTGGTACTACATTACTACGTGATGCAATCCAGAAAAAGCCCAGGATCTAGCCATCAAGTATGAGAAATATGCGAAAGAATGAGCCTGATGAGAGCAAATCCCAGACCTAACATAGACCTAACATGAATTATTCTCTAAAATATTGATCGAAACCAGGTTTAATTGACTGTTTCAGTGTGGTCCCACATTACTACGTGATCCAAACCAGAAATAACCCAGGATCCGTTCAACAAGTATGTGAAGAATGCGAAAGTATGAGTCTGATGAGTGAAAATCCCAGGCCTAACCTAGACCTAACATGCGCTGTCCTCTAAAATATTGATGGAAACCAGGTTTCATTGACAGTTTCAGTGTGGTACCACAATACTACGTGATCCAAACCAGAAAAAACCCAGGGTCTCTTCAACAAGTATGTGAAAAACGCGAAAGTATGAGCCTGATGAGGGCAAACCCCAGACATATCCCAGACCAAACTTGCGTTGTCCTCTAAGATATTTATGGAAACCAGGTTTAATTGACTGCTTCAGTATTGTACTTCATTACTACGTGATGCAATCCAGAAAAAGCCCAGGATCTAGCCATCAAGTATGAGAAGTATGCGAAAGTATGAGCCTGATGAGGGCAAATCCCAGGCCTAACCTAGCCCTAACATGCGTTATCCTCCAAAATATTGATCGAAACCTGGTTTAATCGACTGTTTCAGTGTGGTACCACATTACTATGTGATCCAAACCAGAAAATAACCCAGGATCTGTTCAAGGAGTATGTGAAGTGTGCGAAAGTATGAGTCTGATGAGGTCAAATCCCAGACCTATCCCAGACCTAACTTGCGTTATCCTCTAAAATATTGATCGAAACCAGGTTTAATCGACTGTTTCAGTGTGGTACCACATTACTATGTGATCCAAACCAGAAAATAACCCAGGTTCTGTTCAAGGAGTATGTGAAGTGTGCGAAAGTATGAGTCTGATGAGGTCAAATCCCAGACCTATGCCAGACCTAACTTGCGTTAGCCTCTAAAATATTGATCGGAACCAGGTTTAATCGACTATTTCAGTGCGGTACCACATTACTACGTGATCCAAACCAGAAAAAACCCAGGATCAGTTCAACAAGATTGTGAAGAATGCGAAAGTATGAGTCTGATGAGTGAGAATCCCAGGGCTAACATAGACCTAACATGCGTTATCCTCTAAAATATTGATCGAAACCAGGTTTAATCGACTGTTTCAGTGTGGTACCACATTACTATGTGATCCAAACCAGAAAAAACCCAGGATCTGTTCAACAAGTATGTGAAAAACGCTAAACTGTGAGCCTGATGAGGGCATATCTTAGACCTAACCTAGACCTAAGATGCGTTATCCTCTAAAATATTTATCAAGACCAGGTTTAATTGAATGTTTCAGTGTGGTACCACATTACTACGTGATGCAAACTAGAAAAAACCCAGGATCCGTTCAACAAGTATGTGAAGAATGCGAAAGTATGAGTCTGATCAGTGAAAATCTCAGGCCTTACCTAGACCTAACTTGCGTTGTCCTCTAAAATATTGATGGAAACCAGGTTTCATTGACTGTTTCAGTGTGGTACTACATTACTACGTGATGCAATCCAGAAAAAGCCCAGGATCTAGCCATCAAGTATGAGAAATATGCGAATGAATGAGCCTGATGAGAGCAAATCCCAAACCTAACCTAGACCTAACATGCGTTATCCTCTAAAATATTGAGCGAAACCAGGTTTAATGGACTGTTTCAGTGTGGTACCACACTACTTCGTGATCCAAACCAGAAAAAACCCAGTATCTGTTCAACAAGTATGTGAAAAACGCTAAACTGTGAGCCTGATGAGGGCATATCTTAGAGCTAACCCAGACCTAAGACGCGTTAACCTCTAAAATATTTATCCAGACCAGGTTTCATTGAATGTTTCAGTGTGGTACCACTTTACTACGTAATCCAATCCAGAAATAGCCCAGGATCTAGCCATGAAGTATGAGAAATATGCGAAAGTAAGAGCCTGATGAGGGCAAATCCTAGACCTATCCCAGACCTAACTTGCGTTATCCTCTAAAATATTTATCAAGACCAGGTTTAATTGAATGTTTCGGTGTGGTACCACACTACTTCGTGATCCAAACCAGAAAAAACCCAGGATCCGTTCAACAAGTATGTGAAGAATGCGAAAGTATGAGTCTGATGAGTGAAAATCCCAGGCCTAACCTAGACCTAACATGCGCTGTCCTCTAAAATATTGATGGAAACCTGGTTTCATTGACAGTTTCAGTGTGGTACCACAATTCTACGTGATCCAAACCAGAAAAAACCCAGGATCAGTTCAACAAGTATGTGAAGAATGCAATAGTATGAGTCTGATGAGTGAAAATCCCAGGCCTAACCTAGACCTAACATGCGTTATCCTCTAAAATATTGATCGAAACCTGGTTTAATCGACTGTTTCAGTGTGGTACCACATTACTATGTGATCCAAACCAGAAAATAACCCAGGATCTGTTCAAGGAGTATGTGAAGTGTGCGAAAGTATGAGTCTGATGAGATCAAATCCCAGACCTCACCCAGACCTAACTTGCGTTATCCCCTAAAATATTGATCGAAACCAGGTTTAATCGACTGTTTCAGTGTGGTACCACATTACTACGTGATCCAAACCAGAAAAAACCCAGGATCCGTTCAACAAGTATGTGAAGAATGCGGTAGTATGAGTCTGATGAGTGAAAATCCCAGACCTAACCTAGACCTAACATGCGTTGTCCTCTAAAATATTGATCCAGACCAGGTTTAATTGAATGTTTCAGCGTCGTACCACACTACTACGTGATCCAAACCAGAAAAAACCCAGGATCTGTTCAACAAGTGTGTGAAAAACGCGAAAGTATGAGCCTGATGACGGCAAATCCCAGACATATCCCAGACCTAACTTGCGTTGTCCTCTAAGATATTGATGGAAACCAGGTTTAATTGACTGTTTCAGTGTTGTACTTCATTACTACGTGATGCAATCCAGAAAAAGCCCAGGAGCTAGCCATCAAGTATGAGAAATATGCGAAAGAATGAGCCTGATGAGAGCAAATCCCAGGCCTAACCTAGACCTAACATGAATTATTCTCTAAAATATTGATCGAAACCAGGTTTAATTGACTGTTTCAGTGTGGCCCCACATTACTACGTGATCCAAACCAGAAAAAACCCAGGATCCGTTCAACAAGTATGTGAAGAATGCGAAAGTATGAGTCTGATGAGGTCAAATCCCAGACCATTCCCAGACTTAACTTGCGTTATCCTCTAAAATATTGATCGAAACCAGGTTTAATCGACTGTTTCAGTGTGGTACCACATTACTACGTGATCCAAACCAGAAAAATTCCAGGATCTAGCCATCAAGTATGTGAAGAATGCGAAAGTATGAGTCTGATGAGGGCAAATCCCAGACCTATCCCAGACCTAACTTGCGTTATCCTCAAAAATATTGATCGAAACCTGGTTTAATCGACTGTTTCAGTGTGGTACCACATTACTATGTGATCCAAACCAGAAAATAACCCAGGATCTGTTCAACGAGTATGTGAAATGTGCGAAAGTATGAGTCTGATGAGGTCAAATCCCAGACCAATCCCAGACTTAACTTGCATTATCCTCTAAAATATTGATCGAAACCAGGTTTAATTGACTGTTTCAGTGTGGTACCACATTACTACGTGATCCAAACCAGAAAAAACCCAGGATCTGTTCAACGAGTATGTGAAGTGTGCGAAAGTATGAGTCTGATGAGTGAAAATCCCAGGCCTAACCTAGACCTAACATGCGCTGTCCTCTAAAATATTGATGGAAACCAGGTTTCATTGACAGTTTCAGTGTGGTACCACAATACTACGTGGTCCAAACCAGAAAAAACCCAGGATCAGTTCAACAAGTATGTGAAGAATGCGAAAGTATGAGTCTGAGGAGTGTAATTCCCAGGGCTAACCTAGACCTAACATGCGCTGTCCTCTAAAATATTGATGGAAACCAGGTTTCATTGACAGTTTCAGTGTGGTACCACATTACTACGTGATCCAAACCAGAAAAAACCCAGGATCCGTTCAACAAGTATGTGAAGAATGCGAAAGTATGAGTCCGATCAGTGAAAATCTCAGGCCTTACCTAGACCTAACTTGCGTTGTCGTCTAAAATATTGATTGAAACCAGGTTTCATTGACTGTTTCAGTGTGGTACCACATTACTACGTGATCCAAACCAGAAAAAACCCAGGATCCGTTCAACAAGTATGTGAAGAATGCGAAAGTATGAGTCTGATGAGTGAAAATCCCAGGCCTAACCTAGACCTAACATGCGCTGTCCTCTAAAATATTGATGGAAACCAGGTTTCATTGACAGTTTCAGTGTGGTACCACAATACTACGTGGTCCAAACCAGAAAAAACCCAGGATCAGTTCAACAAGTATGTGAAGAATGCGAAAGTATGAGTCTGATGAGTGTAATTCCCAGGGCTAACCTAGCCCTAACATGCGTTGTCCTCTAAAATATTGATGGAAACCAGGTTTCATTGACTGTTTCAGTGTGGTACTACATTACTACGTGATGCAATCCAGAAAAAGCCCAGGATCTAGCCATCAAATATGAGAAATATGCGAAAGAATGAGCCTGATGAGAGCAAATCCCAGACCTAACATAGACCTAACATGAATTATTCTCTAAAATATTGATCGAAACCAGGTTTAATGGACTGTTTCAGTGTGGTCCCACATTACTACGTGATCCAAACCAGAAATAACCCAGGATCCGTTCAACAAGTTTGTGAAGAATGCGAAAGTATGAGTCTGATGAGTGAAAATCCCAGGCCTAACCTAGACCTAACATGCGCTGTCCTCTAAAATATTGATGGAAACCAGGTTTCATTGACAGTTTCAGTGTGGTACCACAATACTACGTGATCCAAACCAGAAAAAACCCAGGGTCTCTTCAACAAGTATGTGAAAAACGCGAAAGTATGAGCCTGATGAGGGCAAACCCCAGACATATCCCAGACCAAACTTGCGTTGTCCTCTAAGATATTTATGGAAACCAGGTTTAATTGACTGCTTCAGTGTTGTACTTCATTACTACGTGATGCAATCCAGAAAAAGCCCAGGATCTAGCCATCAAGTATGAGAAGTATGCGAAAGTATGAGCCTGATGAGGGCAAATCCCAGGCCTAACCTAGACCTAACATGCGTTATCCTCCAAAATATTGATCGAAACCTGGTTTAATCGACTGTTTCAGTGTGGTACCCCATTACTATGTGATCCAAACCAGAAAATAACCCAGGATCTGTTCAAGGAGTATGTGAAGTGTGCGAAAGTATGAGTCTGATGAGGTCAAATCCCAGACCTATCCCAGACCTAACTTGCGTTATCCTCTAAAATATTGATCGAAACCAGGTTTAATGGACTGTTTCAGTGTGGTACCACACTACTTCGTGATCCATACCAGAAAAAACCCAGGATCTGTTCGACAAGTATGTGAAGAACGCTAAACTGTGAGCCTGATGAGGGGAAGATGAGGGCAATCTTAGACCTAACCCAGACCTAAGATGCGTTATCCTCTAAAATATTTATCCAGACCAGGTTTCATTGAATGTTTCAGTGTCGTACCACTTTACTACGTGATCCAATCCAGAAATAGCCTAGGATCTAGCCATGAAGTATGAGAAATATGCGAAAGTAAGAGCCTGATGAGGGCAAATCCTAGACCTATCCCAGACCTAACTTGCGTTATCCTCTAAAATATTGATCGAAACCAGGTTTAATTGACGGTTTCAGCGTGGTACCACATTACTACGTGATACAATCCAGAAAGAGCCCAGGATCTAGCCATGAAGTATGAGAAATATGCGAAAGTATGAGCCTGATGAGGGCAAATCCCAGGCCTAACCTAGACCTAACATGCGTTATCCTCCAAAATATTGATCGAAACCTGGTTTAATCGACTGTTTCAGTGTGGTACCACATTACTATGTGATCCAAACCAGAAAATAACCCAGGATCTGTTCAAGGAGTATGTGAAGTGTGCGAAAGTATGAGTCTGATGAGGTCAAATCCCACACCTAAACCAGACCTAACTTGCGTTATCCTCTAGAATATTGATCGAAACCAGGTTTAATCGACTGTTTCAGTGTGGTACCACATTACTATGTGATCCAAACCAGAAAATAACCCAGGTTCTGTTCAAGGAGTATGTGAAGTGTGCGAAAGTATGAGTCTGATGTGGTCAAATCCCAGACCTATCCCAGACCTAACTTGCGTTATCCTCTAAAATATTGATCGAAACCAGGCTTAATCGACTATTTCAGTGCGGTACCACATTACTACGTGATCCAAACCAGAAAACACCCAGGATCAGTTCAACAAGTATGTGAAGAATGCGAAAGTATGAGTCTGATGAGTGAGAATCCCAGACCATTCCCAGACTTAACTTGCGTTATCCTCTAAAATATTGATCGAAACCAGGTTTAATCGACTGTTTCAGTGTGGTACCACATTACTACGTGATCCAAACCAGAAAAATTCCAGGATCTAGCCATCAAGTATGTGAAGAATGCGAAAGTATGAGTCTGATGAGGGCAAATCCCAGACCTATCCCAGACCTAACTTGCGTTATCCACTAAAATATTGATCGAAACCAGGTTTAATTGACCGTTTCAGTGTGGTACCACATTACTACGTGATCCAAACCAGAAAAAACCCAGGATCCGTTCAACAAGTATGTGAAAAATGCGAAAGTATGAGTCTGATGAGTGTAATTCCCAGGGCTAACCTAGCCCTAACATGCGTTGTCCTCTAAAATATTGATGGAAACCAGGTTTCATTGACTGTTTCAGTGTGGTACTACATTACTACGTGATGCAATCCAGAAAAAGCCCAGGATCTAGCCATCAAGTATGAGAAATATGCGAAAGAATGAGCCTGATGAGAGCAAATCCCAGACCTAACATAGACCTAACATGAATTATTCTCTAAAATATTGATCGAAACCAGGTTTAATTGACTGTTTCAGTGTGGTCCCACATTACTACGTGATCCAAACCAGAAATAACCCAGGATCCGTTCAACAAGTATGTGAAGAATGCGAAAGTATGAGTCTGATGAGTGAAAATCCCAGGCCTAACCTAGACCTAACATGCGCTGTCCTCTAAAATATTGATGGAAACCAGGTTTCATTGACAGTTTCAGTGTGGTACCACAATACTACGTGATCCAAACCAGAAAAAACCCAGGGTCTCTTCAACAAGTATGTGAAAAACGCGAAAGTATGAGCCTGATGAGGGCAAACCCCAGACATATCCCAGACCAAACTTGCGTTGTCCTCTAAGATATTTATGGAAACCAGGTTTAATTGACTGCTTCAGTATTGTACTTCATTACTACGTGATGCAATCCAGAAAAAGCCCAGGATCTAGCCATCAAGTATGAGAAGTATGCGAAAGTATGAGCCTGATGAGGGCAAATCCCAGGCCTAACCTAGCCCTAACATGCGTTATCCTCCAAAATATTGATCGAAACCTGGTTTAATCGACTGTTTCAGTGTGGTACCACATTACTATGTGATCCAAACCAGAAAATAACCCAGGATCTGTTCAAGGAGTATGTGAAGTGTGCGAAAGTATGAGTCTGATGAGGTCAAATCCCAGACCTATCCCAGACCTAACTTGCGTTATCCTCTAAAATATTGATCGAAACCAGGTTTAATCGACTGTTTCAGTGTGGTACCACATTACTATGTGATCCAAACCAGAAAATAACCCAGGTTCTGTTCAAGGAGTATGTGAAGTGTGCGAAAGTATGAGTCTGATGAGGTCAAATCCCAGACCTATGCCAGACCTAACTTGCGTTAGCCTCTAAAATATTGATCGGAACCAGGTTTAATCGACTATTTCAGTGCGGTACCACATTACTACGTGATCCAAACCAGAAAAAACCCAGGATCAGTTCAACAAGATTGTGAAGAATGCGAAAGTATGAGTCTGATGAGTGAGAATCCCAGGGCTAACATAGACCTAACATGCGTTATCCTCTAAAATATTGATCGAAACCAGGTTTAATCGACTGTTTCAGTGTGGTACCACATTACTATGTGATCCAAACCAGAAAAAACCCAGGATCTGTTCAACAAGTATGTGAAAAACGCTAAACTGTGAGCCTGATGAGGGCATATCTTAGACCTAACCTAGACCTAAGATGCGTTATCCTCTAAAATATTTATCAAGACCAGGTTTAATTGAATGTTTCAGTGTGGTACCACATTACTACGTGATGCAAACTAGAAAAAACCCAGGATCCGTTCAACAAGTATGTGAAGAATGCGAAAGTATGAGTCTGATCAGTGAAAATCTCAGGCCTTACCTAGACCTAACTTGCGTTGTCCTCTAAAATATTGATGGAAACCAGGTTTCATTGACTGTTTCAGTGTGGTACTACATTACTACGTGATGCAATCCAGAAAAAGCCCAGGATCTAGCCATCAAGTATGAGAAATATGCGAATGAATGAGCCTGATGAGAGCAAATCCCAAACCTAACCTAGACCTAACATGCGTTATCCTCTAAAATATTGAGCGAAACCAGGTTTAATGGACTGTTTCAGTGTGGTACCACACTACTTCGTGATCCAAACCAGAAAAAACCCAGTATCTGTTCAACAAGTATGTGAAAAACGCTAAACTGTGAGCCTGATGAGGGCATATCTTAGAGCTAACCCAGACCTAAGACGCGTTAACCTCTAAAATATTTATCCAGACCAGGTTTCATTGAATGTTTCAGTGTGGTACCACTTTACTACGTAATCCAATCCAGAAATAGCCCAGGATCTAGCCATGAAGTATGAGAAATATGCGAAAGTAAGAGCCTGATGAGGGCAAATCCTAGACCTATCCCAGACCTAACTTGCGTTATCCTCTAAAATATTTATCAAGACCAGGTTTAATTGAATGTTTCGGTGTGGTACCACACTACTTCGTGATCCAAACCAGAAAAAACCCAGGATCCGTTCAACAAGTATGTGAAGAATGCGAAAGTATGAGTCTGATGAGTGAAAATCCCAGGCCTAACCTAGACCTAACATGCGCTGTCCTCTAAAATATTGATGGAAACCAGGTTTCATTGACAGTTTCAGTGTGGTACCACAATTCTACGTGATCCAAACCAGAAAAAACCCAGGATCAGTTCAACAAGTATGTGAAGAATGCAATAGTATGAGTCTGATGAGTGAAAATCCCAGGCCTAACCTAGACCTAACATGCGTTATCCTCTAAAATATTGATCGAAACCTGGTTTAATCGACTGTTTCAGTGTGGTACCACATTACTATGTGATCCAAACCAGAAAATAACCCAGGATCTGTTCAAGGAGTATGTGAAGTGTGCGAAAGTATGAGTCTGATGAGATCAAATCCCAGACCTCACCCAGACCTAACTTGCGTTATCCCCTAAAATATTGATCGAAACCAGGTTTAATCGACTGTTTCAGTGTGGTACCACATTACTACGTGATCCAAACCAGAAAAAACCCAGGATCCGTTCAACAAGTATGTGAAGAATGCGGTAGTATGAGTCTGATGAGTGAAAATCCCAGACCTAACCTAGACCTAACATGCGTTGTCCTCTAAAATATTGATCCAGACCAGGTTTAATTGAATGTTTCAGCGTCGTACCACACTACTACGTGATCCAAACCAGAAAAAACCCAGGATCTGTTCAACAAGTGTGTGAAAAACGCGAAAGTATGAGCCTGATGTCGGCAAATCCCAGACATATCCCAGACCTAACTTGCGTTGTCCTCTAAGATATTGATGGAAACCAGGTTTAATTGACTGTTTCAGTGTTGTACTTCATTACTACGTGATGCAATCCAGAAGAAGCCCAGGAGCTAGCCATCAAGTATGAGAAATATGCGAAAGAATGAGCCTGATGAGAGCAAATCCCAGGCCTAACCTAGACCTAACATGAATTATTCTCTAAAATATTGATCGAAACCAGGTTTAATTGACTGTTTCAGTGTGGTCCCACATTACTACGTGATCCAAACCAGAAAAAACCCAGGATCCGTTCAACAAGTATGTGAAGAATGCGAAAGTATGAGTCTGATGAGGTCAAATCCCAGACCATTCCCAGACTTAACTTGCGTTATCCTCTAAAATATTGATCGAAACCAGGTTTAATCGACTGTTTCAGTGTGGTACCACATTACTACGTGATCCAAACCAGAAAAATTCAGGGATCTAGCCATCAAGTATGTGAAGAATGCGAAAGTATGAGTCTGATGAGTGAAAATCCCAGGCCTAACCTAGACCTAACATGCGTTATCCTCTAAAATATTGATCCAAACCAGGTTTAATGGACTGTTTCATCGTGGTACCACACTACTACGTGATTCAAACCAGAAAAAACCCAGGATCTGTTCAACAAGTATGTGAAAAACGCGAAAGTATGAGCCTGATGAGGGCAAATCCCAGACATATCCCAGACCTAACTTGCGTTGTCCTCTAAGATATTGATCGAAACCAGGTTTAATCGACTGTTTCAGTGTGGTACCACATTACTATGTGATCCAAACCAGAAAATAACCAAGGATCTGTTCAAGGAGTATGTGAAGTGTGCGAAAGTATGAGTCTGATGAGGTCAAATCTCTGTCCTATCCCAGACCTAACTTGCGTTATCCTCTAAAATATTGATCGAAACCAGGTTTAATCGACTGTTTCAGTGCGGTACCACATTACTACGTGATCCAAACCAGAAAAAACCCAGGATCAGTTCAACAAGTATGTGAAGAATGCGAAAGTATGAGTCTGATGAGTGTAATTCCCAGGGCTAACCTTGACATAACATACGTTATCCTCTAAAATATTGATCGAAACCAGGTTTAATCGACTGTTTCAGTGTGGTATCACACTACTACGTGACCCAAACCAGAAAAAACCCAGGATCTGCTCAACAAGTATGTGAAAAACGCGAAAGTATGAGCCTGATGAGGGCAAATCCCAGACCTATCCCAGACCTAACTTGCGTTATCCACTAAAATATTGATCGTAACCAGGTTTAATTGACCGTTTCAGTGTGGTACCACATAACTACGTGATCCAAACCAGAAAAAACCCAGGATCCGTTCAACAAGTATGTGAAAAATGCGAAAGTATGAGTCCGAACAGTGAAAATCTCAGGCCTTACCTAGACCTAACTTGCGTTGTCGTCTAAAATATTGATTGAAACCAGGTTTCATTGACTGTTTCAGTGTGGTACCACATTACTACGTGATCCAAACCAGAAAAAACCCAGGATCCGTTCAACAAGTATGTGAAGAATGCGAAAGTATGAGTCTGATGAGTGAAAATCCCAGGCCTAACCTAGACCTAACATGCGCTGTCCTCTAAAATATTGATGGAAACCAGGTTTCATTGACAGTTTCAGTGTGGTACCACAATACTACGTGATCCAAACCAGAAAAAACCCAGGATCAGTTCAACAAGTATGTGAAGAATGCGAAAGTATGAGTCTGATGAGTGTAATTCCCAGGGCTAACCTAGCCCTAACATGCGTTGTCCTCTAAAATATTGATGGAAACCAGGTTTCATTGACTGTTTCAGTGTGGTACTACATTACTACGTGATGCAATCCAGAAAAATCCCAGGATCTAGCCATCAAGTATGAGAAATATGCGAAAGAATGAGCCTGATGAGAGCAAATCCCAGACCTAACATAGACCTAACATGAATTATTCTCTAAAATATTGATCGAAACCAGGTTTAATGGACTGTTTCAGTGTGGTCCCACATTACTACGTGATCCACACCAGAAATAACCCAGGATCCGTTCAACAAGTATGTGAAGAATGCGAAAGTATGAGTCTGATGAGTGAAAATCCCACGCCTAACCTAGACCTAACATGCGTTATCCTCTAAAATATTGATCCAAACCAGGTTTAATGGACTGTTTCAGCGTGGTACCACACTACTACGTGATCCAAACCAGAAAAAACCCAGGGTCTCTTCAACAAGTATGTGAAAAACGCGAAAGTATGAGCCTGATGAGGGCAAATCCCAGACATATCCCAGACCTAACTTGCGTTGTCCTCTAAGATATTGATGGAGACCAGGTTTAATTGACTGTTTCAGTGTTGTACTTCGTTACTACGTGATGCAATCCAGAAAAAGCCCAGGATCTAGCCATCAAGTATGTGAAGAATGCGAAAGTATGAGTCTGATGAGTGAAAATCCCAGGCCTAACCTAGACCTAACATGCGTTATCCTCTAAAATATTGATCCAAACCAGGTTTACTGGACTGTTTCAGCGTGGTACCACACTACTACGTGATGCAAACCAGAAAAAACCCAGGATCTGTTCAACAAGTATGTGAAGAATGCGAAAGTATGAGTCTGATGAGGTCAAATCCCAGACCATTCCCTGACTTAACTTGCGTTGTCCTCTAAGATATTGATCGAAACCAGGTTTAATCGACTGTTTCAGTGTGGTACCACATTACTATGTGATCCAAACCAGAAAATAACCAAGGATCTGTTCAAGGAGTATGTGAAGTGTGCGAAAGTATGAGTCTGATGAGGTCAAATCCCTGTCCTATCCCAGACCTAACTTGCGTTATCCTCTAAAATATTGATCGAAACCAGGTTTAATCGACTGTTTCAGTGCGGTACCACATTACTACGTGATGCAAACCAGAAAAAACCCAGGATCAGTTCAACAAGTATGTGAAGAATGCGGAAGTATGAGTCTGATGAGTGTAATTCCCAGGGCTAACCTTGACATAACATGCGTTATCCTCTAAAATATTGATCGAAACCAGGTTTAATCGACTGTTTCAGTGTGGTATCACACTACTACGTGACCCAAACCAGAAAAAACCCAGGATCTGTTCAACAAGTATGTGAAAAACGCGAAAGTATGAGCCTGATGAGGGCAAATCCCAGACCTATCCCAGACCTAACTTGCGTTATCCACTAAAATATTGATCGTAACCAGGTTTAATTGACCGTTTCAGTGTGGTACCGCACTACTACGTGATCCAAACCAGAAAAAACCCAGGATCAGTTCAACAAGTATGTGAAAAATGCGAAAGTATGAGTCCGATCAGTGAAAATCTCAGGCCTTACCTAGACCTAACTTGCGTTGTCGTCTAAAATATTGATTGAAACCAGGTTTCATTGACTGTTTCAGTGTGGTACCACATTACTACGTGATCCAAACCAGAAAAAACCCAGGATCCGTTCAACAAGTATGTGAAGAATGCGAAAGTATGAGTCTGATGAGTGAAAATCCCAGGCCTAACCTAGACCTAACATGCGCTGTCCTCTAAAATATTGATGGAAACCAGGTTTCATTGACAGTTTCAGTGTGGTACCACAATACTACGTGATCCAAACCAGAAAAAACCCAGGATCAGTTCAACAAGTATGTTAAGAATGCGAAAGTATGAGTCTGATGAGTGTAATTCCCAGGGCTAACCTAGCCCTAACATGCGTTGTCCTCTAAAATATTGATGGAAACCAGGTTTCATTGACTGTTTCAGTGTGGTACTACATTACTACGTGATGCAATCCAGAAAAAGCCCAGGATCTAGCCATCAAGTATGAGAAATATGCGAAAGAATGAGCCTGATGAGAGCAAATCCCAGACCTAACATAGACCTAACATGAATTATTCTCTAAAATATTGATCGAAACCAGGTTTAATGGACTGTTTCAGTGTGGTCCCACATTACTACGTGATCCAAACCAGAAATAACCCAGGATCCGTTCAACAAGTATGTGAAGAATGCGAAAGTATGAGTCTGATGAGTGAAAATCCCAGGCCTAACCTAGACCTAACATGCGTTATCCTCTAAAATATTGATCCAAACCAGGTTTAATGGACTGTTTCAGCGTGGTACCACACTACTACGTGATCCAAACCAGAAAAAACCCAGGGTCCCTTCAACAAGTATGTGAAAAACGCGAAAGTATGAGTCTGATGAGGGCAAACCCCAGACATATCCCAGACCAAACTTGCGTTGTCCTCTAAGATATTTATGGAAACCAGGTTTAATTGACTGCTTCAGTGTTGTACTTCATTAATACGTGATGCAATCCAGAAAAAGCCCAGGATCTAGCCATCAAGTATGAGAAATATGCGAAAGTATGAGCCTGATGAGGGCAAATCCCAGGCCTAACCTAGACCTAACATGCGTTATCCTCCAAAATATTGATCGAAACCTGGTTTAATCGACTGTTTCAGTGTGGTACCACATTACTATGTGATCCAAACCAGAAAAAACCCAGGATCCGTTCAACAAGTATGTGAAGAATGCGAAAGTATGAGTCTGATGAGTGAAAATCCCAGGCCTAACCTAGACCTAACATGCGCTGTCCTCTAAAATATTGATGGAAACCAGGTTTCATTGACAGTTTCAGTGTGGTACCACAATACTACGTGATCCAAACCAGAAAAAACCCAGGATCAGTTCAACAAGTATGTGAAGAATGCGAAAGTATGAGTCTGATGAGTGTAATTCCCAGGGCTAACCTAGCCCTAACATGCGTTGTCCTCTAAAATATTGATGGAAACCAGGTTTCATTGACTATTTCAGTGCGGTACCACATTACTACGTGATCCAAACCAGAAAAAACCCAGGATCAGTTCAACAAGTATGTGAAGAATGCGAAAGTATGAGTCTGATGAGTGAGAATCCCAGGGCTAACATAGACCTAACATGCGTTATCCTCTAAAATATTGATCCAGACCAGGTTTAATTGAATGTTTCAGCGTCGTACCACACTACTACGTGATCCAAACCAGACAAAACCCAGGATCTGTTCAACAAGTGTGTGAAAAACGCGAAAGTATGAGCCTGATGACGGCAAATCCCAGACATATCCCAGACCTAACTTGCGTTGTCCTCTAAGATATTGATGGAAACCAGGTTTAATTGACTGTTTCAGTGTTGTACCTCATTACTACGTGATGCAATCCAGAAAAAGCCCAGGAGCTAGCCATCAAGTATGAGAAATATGCGAAAGAATGAGCCTGATGAGAGCAAATCCCAGGCCTAACCTAGACCTAACATGAATTATTCTCTAAAATATTGATCGAAACCAGGTTTAATTGACTGTTTCAGTGTGGTCCCACATTACTACGTGATCCAAACCAGAAAAAACCCAGGATCCGTTCAACAAGTATGTGAAGAATGCGAAAGTATGAGTCTGATGAGGTCAAATCCCAGACCATTCCCAGACTTAACTTGCGTTATCCTCTAAAATATTGATCGAAACCAGGTTTAATCGACTGCTTCAGTGTGGTACCACACTACTACGTGATTCAAACCAGAAAAAACCCAGGATCTGTTCAAGGAGTATGTGAAGTGTGCGAAAGTATGAGTCTGATGAGATCAAATCCCAGACCTCACCCAGACCTAACTTGCGTTATCCCCTAAAATATTGATCGAAACCAGGTTTAATCGACTGTTTCAGTGTGGTACCACATTACTACGTGATCCAAACCAGAAAAAACCCAGGATCCGTTCAACAAGTATGTGAAGAATGCGGTAGTATGGGTCTGATGAGTGAAAATCCCAGACCTAACCTAGACCTAACGTGCGTTATCCTCTAAAATATTGATCCAGACCAGGTTTAATTGAATGTTTCAGCGTGGTACCACACTACTACGTGATCCAAACCAGAGAAAACCCAGGATCTGTTCAACAAGTATGTGAAGAATGCGGTAGTATGAGTCTGATGAGATCAAATCCCAGACCTCACCCAGACCTAACTTGCGTTATCCCCTAAAATATTGATCGAAACCAGGTTTAATCGACTGTTTCAGTGTGGTACCACATTACTACGTGATCCAAACCAGAAAAAACCCAGGATCCGTTCAACAAGTATGTGAAGAATGCGGTAGTATGAGTCTGATGAGTGAAAATCCCAGACCTAACCTAGACCTAACGTGCGTTATCCTCTAAAATATTGATCCAGACCAGGTTTAATTGAATGTTTCAGCGTGGTACCACACTACTACGTGATCCAAACCAGAAAAAACCCAGGATCTGTTCAACAAGTGTGTGGAATCGCGAAAGTATGAGCCTGATGACGGTAAATCCCAGACATATCCCAGACCTAACTTACGTTGTCCTCTAAGATATTGATGGAAACCAGGTTTAATTAACTGTTTCAGTGTTGTACTTCATTACTACGTGATGCAATCCAGAAAAAGCCCAGGAGCTAGCCATCAAGTATGAGAAATATGCGAAAGAATGAGCCTGATGAGAGCAAATCCCAGGCCTAACCTAGACCTAACATGAATTATTCTCTAAAATATTGATCGAAACCAGGTTTAATTGACTGTTTCAGTGTGGTCCCACATTACTACGTGATCCAAACCAGAAAAAACCCAGGATCCGTTCAACAAGTATGTGAAGAATGCGGTAGTATGAGTCTGATGAGTGAAAATCCCAGACCTAACCTAGACCTAACATGCGTTATCCTCTAAAATATTGATCCAGACCAGGTTTAATTGAATGTTTCAGCGTCGTACCACACTACTACGTGATCCAAACCAGAAAAAACCCAGGATCTGTTCAACAAGTGTGTGAAAAACGCGAGAGTATGAGCCTGATGACGGCAAATCCCAGACATATCCCAGACCTAACCTGCGTTATCCACTAAAATATTGATCGTAACCAGGTTTAATTGACCGTTTCAGTGTGGTACCACATTACTACGTGACCCAAACCAGAAAAAACCCAGGATCTGTTCAACAAGTATGTGAAAAACGCGAAAGTATGAGCCTGATGAGGGCAAATCCCAGACCTATCCCAGACCTAACTTGCGTTATCCACTAAAATATTGATCGAAACCAGGTTTAATTGACCGTTTCAGTGTGGTACCACATTACTACGTGATCCAAACCAGAAAAAACCCAGGATCCGTTCAACAAGTATGTGAAAAATACGAAAGTATGAGTCCGATCAGTGAAAATCTCAGGCCTTACCTAGACCTAACTTGCGTTGTCGTCTAAAATATTGATTGAAACCAGGTTTCATTGACTGTTTCAGTGTGGTACCACACTACTTCGTGATCCATACCAGAAAAAACCCAGGATCTGTTCGACAAGTATGTGAAGAACGCTAAACTGTGAGCCTGATGAGGGGAAGATGAGGGCAATCTTAGACCTAACCCAGACCTAAGATGCGTTATCCTCTAAAATATTTATCCAGACCAGGTTTCATTGAATGTTTCAGTGTCGTACCACTTTACTACGTGATCCAATCCAGAAATAGCCTAGGATCTAGCCATGAAGTATGAGAAATATGCGAAAGTAAGAGCCTGATGAGGGCAAATCCTAGACCTATCCCAGACCTAACTTGCGTTATCCTCTAAAATATTGATCGAAACCAGGTTTAATTGACGGTTTCAGCGTGGTACCACATTACTACGTGATACAATCCAGAAAGAGCCCAGGATCTAGCCATGAAGTATGAGAAATATGCGAAAGTATGAGCCTGATGAGGGCAAATCCCAGGCCTAACCTAGACCTAACATGCGTTATCCTCCAAAATATTGATCGAAACCTGGTTTAATCGACTGTTTCAGTGTGGTACCACATTACTATGTGATCCAAACCAGAAAATAACCCAGGATCTGTTCAAGGAGTATGTGAAGTGTGCGAAAGTATGAGTCTGATGAGGTCAAATCCCACACCTAAACCAGACCTAACTTGCGTTATCCTCTAGAATATTGATCGAAACCAGGTTTAATCGACTGTTTCAGTGTGGTACCACATTACTATGTGATCCAAACCAGAAAATAACCCAGGTTCTGTTCAAGGAGTATGTGAAGTGTGCGAAAGTATGAGTCTGATGAGGTCAAATCCCAGACCTATCCCAGACCTAACTTGCGTTATCCTCTAAAATATTGATCGAAACCAGGCTTAATCGACTATTTCAGTGCGGTACCACATTACTACGTGATCCAAACCAGAAAACACCCAGGATCAGTTCAACAAGTATGTGAAGAATGCGAAAGTATGAGTCTGATGAGTGAGAATCCCAGACCATTCCCAGACTTAACTTGCGTTATCCTCTAAAATATTGATCGAAACCAGGTTTAATCGACTGTCTCAGTGTGGTACCACATTACTACGTGATCCAAACCAGAAAAATTCCAGGATCTAGCCATCAAGTATGTGAAGAATGCGAAAGTATGAGTCTGATGAGGGCAAATCCCAGACCTATCCCAGACCTAACTTGCGTTATCCACTAAAATATTGATCGAAACCAGGTTTAATTGACCGTTTCAGTGTGGTACCACATTACTACGTGATCCAAACCAGAAAAAACCCAGGATCCGTTCAACAAGTATGTGAAAAATGCGAAAGTATGAGTCCGATCAGTGAAAATCTCAGGCCTTACCTAGACCTAACTTGCGTTGTCGTCTAAAATATTGATTGAAACCAGGTTTCATTGACTGTTTCAGTGTGGTACCACATTACTACGTGATCCAAACCAGAAAAAACCCAGGATCCGTTCAACAAGTATGTGAAGAATGCGAAAGTATGAGTCTGATGAGTGAAAATCCCAGGCCTAACCTAGACCTAACATGCGCTGTCCTCTAAAATGTTGATGGAAACCAGGTTTCATTGACAGTTTCAGTGTGGTACCACAATACTACGTGATCCAAACCAGAAAAAACCCAGGATCAGTTCAACAAGTATGTGAAGAATGCGAAAGTATGAGTCTGATGAGTGTAATTCCCAGGGCTAACCTAGCCCTAACATGCGTTGTCCTCTAAAATATTGATGGAAACCAGGTTTCATTGACTGTTTCAGTGTGGTACTACATTATTACGTGATGCAATCCAGAAAAAGCCCAGGATCTAGCCATCAAGTATGAGAAATATGCGAAAGAATGAGCCTGATGAGAGCAAATCCCAGACCTAACATAGACCTAACATGAATTATTCTCTAAAATATTGATCGAAACCAGGTTTAATTGACTGTTTCAGTGTGGTCCCACATTACTACGTGATCCAAACCAGAAATAACCCAGGATCCGTTCAACAAGTATGTGAAGAATGCGAAAGTATGAGTCTGATGAGTGAAAATCCCAGGCCTAACCTAGACCTAACATGCGCTGTCCTCTAAAATATTGATGGAAACCAGGTTTCATTGACAGTTTCAGTGTGGTACCACAATACTACGTGATCCAAACCAGAAAAAACCCAGGGTCTCTTCAACAAGTATGTGAAAAACGCGAAAGTATGAGCCTGATGAGGGCAAACCCCAGACATATCCCAGACCAAACTTGCGTTGTCCTCTAAGATATTTATGGAAACCAGGTTTAATTGACTGCTTCAGTATTGTACTTCATTACTACGTGATGCAATCCAGAAAAAGCCCAGGATCTAGCCATCAAGTATGAGAAGTATGCGAAAGTATGAGCCTGATGAGGGCAAATCCCAGGCCTAACCTAGCCCTAACATGCGTTATCCTCCAAAATATTGATCGAAACCTGGTTTAATCGACTGTTTCAGTGTGGTACCACATTACTATGTGATCCAAACCAGAAAATAACCCAGGATCTGTTCAAGGAGTATGTGAAGTGTGCGAAAGTATGAGTCTGATGAGGTCAAATCCCAGACCTATCCCAGACCTAACTTGCGTTATCCTCTAAAATATTGATCGAAACCAGGTTTAATCGACTGTTTCAGTGTGGTACCACATTACTATGTGATCCAAACCAGAAAATAACCCAGGTTCTGTTCAAGGAGTATGTGAAGTGTGCGAAAGTATGAGTCTGATGAGGTCAAATCCCAGACCTATGCCAGACCTAACTTGCGTTAGCCTCTAAAATATTGATCGGAACCAGGTTTAATCGACTATTTCAGTGCGGTACCACATTACTACGTGATCCAAACCAGAAAAAACCCAGGATCAGTTCAACAAGATTGTGAAGAATGCGAAAGTATGAGTCTGATGAGTGAGAATCCCAGGGCTAACATAGACCTAACATGCGTTATCCTCTAAAATATTGATCGAAACCAGGTTTAATCGACTGTTTCAGTGTGGTACCACATTACTATGTGATCCAAACCAGAAAAAACCCAGGATCTGTTCAACAAGTATGTGAAAAACGCTAAACTGTGAGCCTGATGAGGGCATATCTTAGACCTAACCTAGACCTAAGATGCGTTATCCTCTAAAATATTTATCAAGACCAGGTTTAATTGAATGTTTCAGTGTGGTACCACATTACTACGTGATGCAAACTAGAAAAAACCCAGGATCCGTTCAACAAGTATGTGAAGAATGCGAAAGTATGAGTCTGATCAGTGAAAATCTCAGGCCTTACCTAGACCTAACTTGCGTTGTCCTCTAAAATATTGATGGAAACCAGGTTTCATTGACTGTTTCAGTGTGGTACTACATTACTACGTGATGCAATCCAGAAAAAGCCCAGGATCTAGCCATCAAGTATGAGAAATATGCGAATGAATGAGCCTGATGAGAGCAAATCCCAAACCTAACCTAGACCTAACATGCGTTATCCTCTAAAATATTGAGCGAAACCAGGTTTAATGGACTGTTTCAGTGTGGTACCACACTACTTCGTGATCCAAACCAGAAAAAACCCAGTATCTGTTCAACAAGTATGTGAAAAACGCTAAACTGTGAGCCTGATGAGGGCATATCTTAGAGCTAACCCAGACCTAAGACGCGTTAACCTCTAAAATATTTATCCAGACCAGGTTTCATTGAATGTTTCAGTGTGGTACCACTTTACTACGTAATCCAATCCAGAAATAGCCCAGGATCTAGCCATGAAGTATGAGAAATATGCGAAAGTAAGAGCCTGATGAGGGCAAATCCTAGACCTATCCCAGACCTAACTTGCGTTATCCTCTAAAATATTTATCAAGACCAGGTTTAATTGAATGTTTCGGTGTGGTACCACACTACTTCGTGATCCAAACCAGAAAAAACCCAGGATCCGTTCAACAAGTATGTGAAGAATGCGAAAGTATGAGTCTGATGAGTGAAAATCCCAGGCCTAACCTAGACCTAACATGCGCTGTCCTCTAAAATATTGATGGAAACCAGGTTTCATTGACAGTTTCAGTGTGGTACCACAATTCTACGTGATCCAAACCAGAAAAAACCCAGGATCAGTTCAACAAGTATGTGAAGAATGCAATAGTATGAGTCTGATGAGTGAAAATCCCAGGCCTAACCTAGACCTAACATGCGTTATCCTCTAAAATATTGATCGAAACCTGGTTTAATCGACTGTTTCAGTGTGGTACCACATTACTATGTGATCCAAACCAGAAAATAACCCAGGATCTGTTCAAGGAGTATGTGAAGTGTGCGAAAGTATGAGTCTGATGAGATCAAATCCCAGACCTCACCCAGACCTAACTTGCGTTATCCCCTAAAATATTGATCGAAACCAGGTTTAATCGACTGTTTCAGTGTGGTACCACATTACTACGTGATCCAAACCAGAAAAAACCCAGGATCCGTTCAACAAGTATGTGAAGAATGCGGTAGTATGAGTCTGATGAGTGAAAATCCCAGACCTAACCTAGACCTAACATGCGTTGTCCTCTAAAATATTGATCCAGACCAGGTTTAATTGAATGTTTCAGCGTCGTACCACACTACTACGTGATCCAAACCAGAAAAAACCCAGGATCTGTTCAACAAGTGTGTGAAAAACGCGAAAGTATGAGCCTGATGTCGGCAAATCCCAGACATATCCCAGACCTAACTTGCGTTGTCCTCTAAGATATTGATGGAAACCAGGTTTAATTGACTGTTTCAGTGTTGTACTTCATTACTACGTGATGCAATCCAGAAGAAGCCCAGGAGCTAGCCATCAAGTATGAGAAATATGCGAAAGAATGAGCCTGATGAGAGCAAATCCCAGGCCTAACCTAGACCTAACATGAATTATTCTCTAAAATATTGATCGAAACCAGGTTTAATTGACTGTTTCAGTGTGGTCCCACATTACTACGTGATCCAAACCAGAAAAAACCCAGGATCCGTTCAACAAGTATGTGAAGAATGCGAAAGTATGAGTCTGATGAGGTCAAATCCCAGACCATTCCCAGACTTAACTTGCGTTATCCTCTAAAATATTGATCGAAACCAGGTTTAATCGACTGTTTCAGTGTGGTACCACATTACTACGTGATCCAAACCAGAAAAATTCAGGGATCTAGCCATCAAGTATGTGAAGAATGCGAAAGTATGAGTCTGATGAGTGAAAATCCCAGGCCTAACCTAGACCTAACATGCGTTATCCTCTAAAATATTGATCCAAACCAGGTTTAATGGACTGTTTCATCGTGGTACCACACTACTACGTGATTCAAACCAGAAAAAACCCAGGATCTGTTCAACAAGTATGTGAAAAACGCGAAAGTATGAGCCTGATGAGGGCAAATCCCAGACATATCCCAGACCTAACTTGCGTTGTCCTCTAAGATATTGATCGAAACCAGGTTTAATCGACTGTTTCAGTGTGGTACCACATTACTATGTGATCCAAACCAGAAAATAACCAAGGATCTGTTCAAGGAGTATGTGAAGTGTGCGAAAGTATGAGTCTGATGAGGTCAAATCTCTGTCCTATCCCAGACCTAACTTGCGTTATCCTCTAAAATATTGATCGAAACCAGGTTTAATCGACTGTTTCAGTGCGGTACCACATTACTACGTGATCCAAACCAGAAAAAACCCAGGATCAGTTCAACAAGTATGTGAAGAATGCGAAAGTATGAGTCTGATGAGTGTAATTCCCAGGGCTAACCTTGACATAACATGCGTTATCCTCTAAAATATTGATCGAAACCAGGTTTAATCGACTGTTTCAGTGTGGTATCACACTACTACGTGACCCAAACCAGAAAAAACCCAGGATCTGCTCAACAAGTATGTGAAAAACGCGAAAGTATGAGCCTGATGAGGGCAAATCCCAGACCTATCCCAGACCTAACTTGCGTTATCCACTAAAATATTGATCGTAACCAGGTTTAATTGACCGTTTCAGTGTGGTACCACATAACTACGTGATCCAAACCAGAAAAAACCCAGGATCCGTTCAACAAGTATGTGAAAAATGCGAAAGTATGAGTCCGAACAGTGAAAATCTCAGGCCTTACCTAGACCTAACTTGCGTTGTCGTCTAAAATATTGATTGAAACCAGGTTTCATTGACTGTTTCAGTGTGGTACCACATTACTACGTGATCCAAACCAGAAAAAACCCAGGATCCGTTCAACAAGTATGTGAAGAATGCGAAAGTATGAGTCTGATGAGTGAAAATCCCAGGCCTAACCTAGACCTAACATGCGCTGTCCTCTAAAATATTGATGGAAACCAGGTTTCATTGACAGTTTCAGTGTGGTACCACAATACTACGTGATCCAAACCAGAAAAAACCCAGGATCAGTTCAACAAGTATGTGAAGAATGCGAAAGTATGAGTCTGATGAGTGTAATTCCCAGGGCTAACCTAGCCCTAACATGCGTTGTCCTCTAAAATATTGATGGAAACCAGGTTTCATTGACTGTTTCAGTGTGGTACTACATTACTACGTGATGCAATCCAGAAAAATCCCAGGATCTAGCCATCAAGTATGAGAAATATGCGAAAGAATGAGCCTGATGAGAGCAAATCCCAGACCTAACATAGACCTAACATGAATTATTCTCTAAAATATTGATCGAAACCAGGTTTAATGGACTGTTTCAGTGTGGTCCCACATTACTACGTGATCCACACCAGAAATAACCCAGGATCCGTTCAACAAGTATGTGAAGAATGCGAAAGTATGAGTCTGATGAGTGAAAATCCCACGCCTAACCTAGACCTAACATGCGTTATCCTCTAAAATATTGATCCAAACCAGGTTTAATGGACTGTTTCAGCGTGGTACCACACTACTACGTGATCCAAACCAGAAAAAACCCAGGGTCTCTTCAACAAGTATGTGAAAAACGCGAAAGTATGAGCCTGATGAGGGCAAATCCCAGACATATCCCAGACCTAACTTGCGTTGTCCTCTAAGATATTGATGGAGACCAGGTTTAATTGACTGTTTCAGTGTTGTACTTCGTTACTACGTGATGCAATCCAGAAAAAGCCCAGGATCTAGCCATCAAGTATGTGAAGAATGCGAAAGTATGAGTCTGATGAGTGAAAATCCCAGGCCTAACCTAGACCTAACATGCGTTATCCTCTAAAATATTGATCCAAACCAGGTTTACTGGACTATTTCAGCGTGGTACCACACTACTACGTGATGCAAACCAGAAAAAACCCAGGATCTGTTCAACAAGTATGTGAAGAATGCGAAAGTATGAGTCTGATGAGGTCAAATCCCAGACCATTCCCTGACTTAACTTGCGTTGTCCTCTAAGATATTGATCGAAACCAGGTTTAATCGACTGTTTCAGTGTGGTACCACATTACTATGTGATCCAAACCAGAAAATAACCAAGGATCTGTTCAAGGAGTATGTGAAGTGTGCGAAAGTATGAGTCTGATGAGGTCAAATCCCTGTCCTATCCCAGACCTAACTTGCGTTATCCTCTAAAATATTGATCGAAACCAGGTTTAATCGACTGTTTCAGTGCGGTACCACATTACTACGTGATGCAAACCAGAAAAACCCAGGATCAGTTCAACAAGTATGTGAAGAATGCGGAAGTATGAGTCTGATGAGTGTAATTCCCAGGGCTAACCTTGACATAACATGCGTTATCCTCTAAAATATTGATCGAAACCAGGTTTAATCGACTGTTTCAGTGTGGTATCACACTACTACGTGACCCAAACCAGAAAAAACCCAGGATCTGTTCAACAAGTATGTGAAAAACGCGAAAGTATGAGCCTGATGAGGGCAAATCCCAGACCTATCCCAGACCTAACTTGCGTTATCCACTAAAATATTGATCGTAACCAGGTTTAATTGACCGTTTCAGTGTGGTACCGCACTACTACGTGATCCAAACCAGAAAAAACCCAGGATCAGTTCAACAAGTATGTGAAAAATGCGAAAGTATGAGTCCGATCAGTGAAAATCTCAGGCCTTACCTAGACCTAACTTGCGTTGTCGTCTAAAATATTGATTGAAACCAGGTTTCATTGACTGTTTCAGTGTGGTACCACATTACTACGTGATCCAAACCAGAAAAAACCCAGGATCCGTTCAACAAGTATGTGAAGAATGCGAAAGTATGAGTCTGATGAGTGAAAATCCCAGGCCTAACCTAGACCTAACATGCGCTGTCCTCTAAAATATTGATGGAAACCAGGTTTCATTGACAGTTTCAGTGTGGTACCACAATACTACGTGATCCAAACCAGAAAAAACCCAGGATCAGTTCAACAAGTATGTTAAGAATGCGAAAGTATGAGTCTGATGAGTGTAATTCCCAGGGCTAACCTAGCCCTAACATGCGTTGTCCTCTAAAATATTGATGGAAACCAGGTTTCATTGACTGTTTCAGTGTGGTACTACATTACTACGTGATGCAATCCAGAAAAAGCCCAGGATCTAGCCATCAAGTATGAGAAATATGCGAAAGAATGAGCCTGATGAGAGCAAATCCCAGACCTAACATAGACCTAACATGAATTATTCTCTAAAATATTGATCGAAACCAGGTTTAATGGACTGTTTCAGTGTGGTCCCACATTACTACGTGATCCAAACCAGAAATAACCCAGGATCCGTTCAACAAGTATGTGAAGAATGCGAAAGTATGAGTCTGATGAGTGAAAATCCCAGGCCTAACCTAGACCTAACATGCGTTATCCTCTAAAATATTGATCCAAACCAGGTTTAATGGACTGTTTCAGCGTGGTACCACACTACTACGTGATCCAAACCAGAAAAAACCCAGGGTCCCTTCAACAAGTATGTGAAAAACGCGAAAGTATGAGTCTGATGAGGGCAAACCCCAGACATATCCCAGACCAAACTTGCGTTGTCCTCTAAGATATTTATGGAAACCAGGTTTAATTGACTGCTTCAGTGTTGTACTTCATTAATACGTGATGCAATCCAGAAAAAGCCCAGGATCTAGCCATCAAGTATGAGAAATATGCGAAAGTATGAGCCTGATGAGGGCAAATCCCAGGCCTAACCTAGACCTAACATGCGTTATCCTCCAAAATATTGATCGAAACCTGGTTTAATCGACTGTTTCAGTGTGGTACCACATTACTATGTGATCCAAACCAGAAAAAACCCAGGATCCGTTCAACAAGTATGTGAAGAATGCGAAAGTATGAGTCTGATGAGTGAAAATCCCAGGCCTAACCTAGACCTAACATGCGCTGTCCTCTAAAATATTGATGGAAACCAGGTTTCATTGACAGTTTCAGTGTGGTACCACAATACTACGTGATCCAAACCAGAAAAAACCCAGGATCAGTTCAACAAGTATGTGAAGAATGCGAAAGTATGAGTCTGATGAGTGTAATTCCCAGGGCTAACCTAGCCCTAACATGCGTTGTCCTCTAAAATATTGATGGAAACCAGGTTTCATTGACTATTTCAGTGCGGTACCACATTACTACGTGATCCAAACCAGAAAAAACCCAGGATCAGTTCAACAAGTATGTGAAGAATGCGAAAGTATGAGTCTGATGAGTGAGAATCCCAGGGCTAACATAGACCTAACATGCGTTATCCTCTAAAATATTGATCCAGACCAGGTTTAATTGAATGTTTCAGCGTCGTACCACACTACTACGTGATCCAAACCAGACAAAACCCAGGATCTGTTCAACAAGTGTGTGAAAAACGCGAAAGTATGAGCCTGATGACGGCAAATCCCAGACATATCCCAGACCTAACTTGCGTTGTCCTCTAAGATATTGATGGAAACCAGGTTTAATTGACTGTTTCAGTGTTGTACCTCATTACTACGTGATGCAATCCAGAAAAAGCCCAGGAGCTAGCCATCAAGTATGAGAAATATGCGAAAGAATGAGCCTGATGAGAGCAAATCCCAGGCCTAACCTAGACCTAACATGAATTATTCTCTAAAATATTGATCGAAACCAGGTTTAATTGACTGTTTCAGTGTGGTCCCACATTACTACGTGATCCAAACCAGAAAAAACCCAGGATCCGTTCAACAAGTATGTGAAGAATGCGAAAGTATGAGTCTGATGAGGTCAAATCCCAGACCATTCCCAGACTTAACTTGCGTTATCCTCTAAAATATTGATCGAAACCAGGTTTAATCGACTGCTTCAGTGTGGTACCACACTACTACGTGATTCAAACCAGAAAAAACCCAGGATCTGTTCAAGGAGTATGTGAAGTGTGCGAAAGTATGAGTCTGATGAGATCAAATCCCAGACCTCACCCAGACCTAACTTGCGTTATCCCCTAAAATATTGATCGAAACCAGGTTTAATCGACTGTTTCAGTGTGGTACCACATTACTACGTGATCCAAACCAGAAAAAACCCAGGATCCGTTCAACAAGTATGTGAAGAATGCGGTAGTATGGGTCTGATGAGTGAAAATCCCAGACCTAACCTAGACCTAACGTGCGTTATCCTCTAAAATATTGATCCAGACCAGGTTTAATTGAATGTTTCAGCGTGGTACCACACTACTACGTGATCCAAACCAGAGAAAACCCAGGATCTGTTCAACAAGTATGTGAAGAATGCGGTAGTATGAGTCTGATGAGATCAAATCCCAGACCTCACCCAGACCTAACTTGCGTTATCCCCTAAAATATTGATCGAAACCAGGTTTAATCGACTGTTTCAGTGTGGTACCACATTACTACGTGATCCAAACCAGAAAAAACCCAGGATCCGTTCAACAAGTATGTGAAGAATGCGGTAGTATGAGTCTGATGAGTGAAAATCCCAGACCTAACCTAGACCTAACGTGCGTTATCCTCTAAAATATTGATCCAGACCAGGTTTAATTGAATGTTTCAGCGTGGTACCACACTACTACGTGATCCAAACCAGAAAAAACCCAGGATCTGTTCAACAAGTGTGTGGAATCGCGAAAGTATGAGCCTGATGACGGTAAATCCCAGACATATCCCAGACCTAACTTACGTTGTCCTCTAAGATATTGATGGAAACCAGGTTTAATTAACTGTTTCAGTGTTGTACTTCATTACTACGTGATGCAATCCAGAAAAAGCCCAGGAGCTAGCCATCAAGTATGAGAAATATGCGAAAGAATGAGCCTGATGAGAGCAAATCCCAGGCCTAACCTAGACCTAACATGAATTATTCTCTAAAATATTGATCGAAACCAGGTTTAATTGACTGTTTCAGTGTGGTCCCACATTACTACGTGATCCAAACCAGAAAAAACCCAGGATCCGTTCAACAAGTATGTGAAGAATGCGGTAGTATGAGTCTGATGAGTGAAAATCCCAGACCTAACCTAGACCTAACATGCGTTATCCTCTAAAATATTGATCCAGACCAGGTTTAATTGAATGTTTCAGCGTCGTACCACACTACTACGTGATCCAAACCAGAAAAAACCCAGGATCTGTTCAACAAGTGTGTGAAAAACGCGAGAGTATGAGCCTGATGACGGCAAATCCCAGACATATCCCAGACCTAACCTGCGTTATCCACTAAAATATTGATCGTAACCAGGTTTAATTGACCGTTTCAGTGTGGTACCACATTACTACGTGACCCAAACCAGAAAAAACCCAGGATCTGTTCAACAAGTATGTGAAAAACGCGAAAGTATGAGCCTGATGAGGGCAAATCCCAGACCTATCCCAGACCTAACTTGCGTTATCCACTAAAATATTGATCGAAACCAGGTTTAATTGACCGTTTCAGTGTGGTACCACATTACTACGTGATCCAAACCAGAAAAAACCCAGGATCCGTTCAACAAGTATGTGAAAAATACGAAAGTATGAGTCCGATCAGTGAAAATCTCAGGCCTTACCTAGACCTAACTTGCGTTGTCGTCTAAAATATTGATTGAAACCAGGTTTCATTGACTGTTTCAGTGTGGTACCACATTACTACGTGATCCAAACCAGAAAAAACCCAGGATCCGTTCAACAAGTATGTGAAGAATGCGAAAGTATGAGTCTGATGTGTGAAAATCCCAGGCCTAACCTAGACCTAACATGCGCTGTCCTCTAAAATATTGATGGAAACCAGGTTTCATTGACAGTTTCAGTGTGGTACCACAATACTACGTGATCCAAACCAGAAAAAACCCAGGATCAGTTCAACAAGTATGTGAAGAATGCGAAAGTATGAGTCTGATGAGTGTAATTCCCAGGGCTAACCTAGCCCTAACATGCGTTGTCCTCTAAAATATTGATGGAAACCAGGTTTCATTGACTGTTTCAGTGTGGTACTACATTACTACGTGATGCAATCCAGAAAAAGCCCAGGATCTAGCCATCAAGTATGAGAAATATGCGAAAGAATGAGCCTGATGAGAGCAAATCCCAGACCTAACATAGACCTAACATGAATTATTCTCTAAAATATTGATCGAAACCAGGTTTAATGGACTGTTTCAGTGTGGTCCCACATTACTACGTGATCCAAACCAGAAATAACCCAGGATCCGTTCAACAAGTATGTGAAGAATGCGAAAGTATGAGTCTGATGAGTGAAAATCCCAGGCCTAACCTAGACCTAACATGCGCTGTCCTCTAAAATATTGATGGAAACCAGGTTTCATTGACAGTTTCAGTGTGGTACCACAATACTACGTGATCCAAACCAGAAAAAACCCAGGGTCTCTTCAACAAGTATGTGAAAAACGCGAAAGTATGAGCCTGATGAGGGCAAACCCCAGACATATCCCAGACCAAACTTGCGTTGTCCTCTAAGATATTTATGGAAACCAGGTTTAATTGACTGCTTCATTGTTGTACTTCATTACTACGTGATGCAATCCAGAAAAAGCCCAGGATCTAGCCATCAAGTATGAGAAATATGCGAAAGTATGAGCCTGATGAGGGCAAATCCCAGGCCTAACCTAGACCTAACATGCGTTATCCTCCAAAATATTGATCGAAACCTGGTTTAATCGACTGTTTCAGTGTGGTACCACATTAATATGTGATCCAAACCAGAAAATAACCCAGGATCTGATCAAGGAGTATGTGAAGTGTGCGAAAGTATGAGTCTGATGAGGTCAAATCCCAGACCTATCCCAGACCTAACTTGCGTTATCCTCTAAAATATTGATCGAAACCAGGTTTAATGGACTGTTTCAGTGTGGTACCACACTACTTCGTGATCCATACCAGAAAAAACCCAGGATCTGTTCGACAAGTATGTGAAGAACGCTAAACTGTGAGCCTGATGAGGGGAAGATGAGGGCAATCTTAGACCTAACCCAGACCTAAGATGCGTTATCCTCTAAAATATTTATCCAGACCAGGTTTCATTGAATGTTTCAGTGTGGTACCACTTTACTACGTGATCCAATCCAGAAATAGCCTAGGATCTAGCCATGAAGTATGAGAAATATGCGAAAGTAAGAGCCTGATGAGGGCAAATCCTAGACCTATCCCAGACCTAGCTTGCGTTATCCTCTAAAATATTGATCGAAACCAGGTTTAATTGACGGTTTCAGCGTGGTACCACATTACTACGTGATACAATCCAGAAAGAGCTCAGGATCTAGCCATGAAGTATGAGAAATATGCGAAAGTATGAGCCTGATGAGGGCAAATCCCAGGCCTAACCTAGACCTAACATGCGTTATCCTCCAAAATATTGATCGAAACCTGGTTTAATCGACTGTTTCAGTGTGGTACCACATTACTATGTGATCCAAACCAGAAAATAACCCAGGATCTGTTCAAGGAGTATGTGAAGTGTGCGAAAGTATGAGTCTGATGAGGTCAAATCCCAGACCTATCCCAGACCTAACTTGCGTTATCCTCTAAAATATTGATCGAAACCAGGTTTAATCGACTATTTCAGTGCGGTACCACATTACTACGTGATCCAAACCAGAAAAAACCCAGGATCAGTTCAACAAGTATGTGAAGAATGCGAAAGTATGAGTCTGATGAGTGAGAATCCCAGGGCTAACATAGACCTAACATGCGTTATCCTCTAAAATATTGATCGAAACCAGGTTTAATCGACTGTTTCAGTGTGGTACCACATTACTACGTGATCCAAACCAGAAAAAACCCAGGATCAGTTCAACAAGTATGTGAAGAATGCGAAAGTATGAGTCTGATGAGTGAAATTCCCAGGGCAAACCTAGACCTAACATGCGTTATCCTCTAAAATATTGATCGAAACCAGGTTTAATCGACTGTTTCAGTGTGGTACCACATTACTATGTGATCGAAACCAGAAAAAACCCAGGATCTGTTCAACAAGTATGTGAAAAACGCTAAACTGTGAGCCTGATGAGGGCATATCTTAGACCTAACCTAGACCTAAGATGCGTTAACCTCTAAAATATTTATCCAGACCAGGTTTCATTGAATGTTTCAGTGTGGTACCACTTTACTACGTGATCCAATCTAGAAATAGCCCAGGATCTAGCCATGAAGTATGAGAAATATGCGAAAGTAAGAGCCTGATGAGGGCAAATCCTAGACCTATCCCAGACCTAACTTGCGTTATCCTCTAAAATATTTATCAAGACCAGGTTTAATTGAATGTTTCAGTGTGGTACCACATTACTACGTGATGCAAACTAGAAAAAACCCAGGATCCGTTCAACAAGTATGTGAAGAATGCGAAAGTATGAGTCTGATCAGTGAAAATCTCAGGCCTTACCTAGACCTAACTTGCGCTGTCCTCTAAAATATTGATGGAAACCAGGTTTCATTGACTGTTTCAGTGTGGTACTACATTACTACGTGATGCAATCCAGAAAAAGCCCAGGATCTAGCCATCAAGTATGAGAAATATGCGAATGAATGAGCCTGATGAGAGCAAATCCCAGACCTAACCTAGACCTAACATGCGTTATCCTCTAAAATATTGAGCGAAACCAGGTTTAATGGACTGTTTCAGTGTGGTACCACACTACTTCGTGATCCAAACCAGAAAAAACCCAGTATCTGTTCAACAAGTATGTGAAAAACGCTAAACTGTGAGCCTGATGAGGGCATATCATAGAGCTAACCCAGACCTAAGATGCGTTAACCTCTAAAATATTTATCCAGACCAGGTTTCATTGAATGTTTCAGTGTGGTACCACTTTACTAGGTGATCCAATCCAGAAATAGCCCAGGATCTAGCCATGAAGTATGAGAAATATGCGAAAGTAAGAGCCTGATGAGGGCAAATCCTAGACCTAACCTAGACCTAACGTGCGTTATCCTCTAAAATATTGATCCAGACCAGGTTTAATTGAATGTTTCAGCGTGGTACCACACTACTACGTGATCCAAACCAGAAAAAACCCAGGATCTGTTCAACAAGTGTGTGAAAAACGCGAAAGTATGAGCCTGATGACGGCAAATCCCAGACATATCCCAGACCTAACTTACGTTGTCCTCTAAAATATTGATCGAAACCAGGTTTAATCGACGGTTTCAGCGTGGTACCACATTACTACGTGATACAATCCAGAAAGAGCCCAGGATCTAGCCATGAAGAATGAGAAATATGCGAAAGTATGAGCCTGATGAGGGCAAATCCCAGGCCTAACCTAGACCTAACATGCGTTATCCTCCAAAATATTGATCGAAACCTGGTTTAATCGACTGTTTCAGTGTGGTACCACATTACTATGTGATCCAAACCAGAAAATAACCCAGGATCTGTTCAAGGAGTATGTGAAGTGTGCGAAAGTATGAGTCTGATGAGATCAAATCCCAGACCTCACCCAGACCTAACTTGCGTTATCCCCTAAAATATTGATCGAAACCAGGTTTAATCGACTGTTTCAGTGTGGTACCACATTACTACGTGATCCAAACCAGAAAAAACCCAGGATCCGTTCAACAAGTATGTGAAGAATGCGGTAGTATGAGTCTGATGAGTGAAAATCCCAGACCTAACCTAGACCTAACGTGCGTTATCCTCTAAAATATTGATCCAGACCAGGTTTAATTGAATGTTTCAGCGTGGTACCACACTACTACGTGATCCAAACCAGAAAAAACCCAGGATCTGTTCAACAAGTGTGTGAAAAACGCGAAAGTATGAGCCTGATGACGGCAAATCCCAGACATATCCCAGACCTAACTTACGTTGTCCTCTAAGATATTGATGGAAACCAGGGTTAATTGACTGTTTCAGTGTTGTACTTCATTACTATGTGATGCAATCTAGAAAAAGCCCAGGAGCTAGCCATCAAGTATGAGAAATATGCGAAAGAATGAGCCTGATGAGAGCAAATCCCAGGCCTAACCTAGACCTAACATGAATTATTCTCTAAAATATTTATCGAAACCAGGTTTAATTGACTGTTTCAGTGTGGTCCCACATTACTACGTGATCCAAACCAGAAAAAACCCAGGATCCGTTCAACAAGTATGTGAAGAATGCGGTAGTATGAGTCTGATGAGTGAAAATCCCAGACCTAACCTAGACCTAACATGCGTTATCCTCTAAAATATTGATCCAGACCAGGTTTAATTGAATGTTTCAGCGTGGTACCACACTACTACGTGATCCAAACCAGAAAAAACCCAGGGTCTCTTCAACAAGTATGTGAAAAACGCGAAAGTATGAGCCTGATGAGGGCAAACCCCAGACATATCCCACACCAAACTTGCGTTGTCCTCTAAGATATTTATGGAAACCAGGTTTAATTGACTGCTTCAGTGTTGTACTTCATTACTACGTGATGCAATCCAGAAAAAGCCCAGGATCTAGCCATCAAGTATGAGAAATATGCGAAAGTATGAGCCTGATGAGGGCAAATCCCAGGCCTAACCTAGACCTAACATGCGTTATCCTCCAAAATATTGATCGAAACCTGGTTTAATCGACTGTTTCAGTGTGGTACCACATTACTATGTGATCCAAACCAGAAAATAACCCAGGATCTGTTCAAGGAGTATGTGAAGTGTGCGAAAGTATGAGTCTGATGAGGTCAAATCCCAGACCTATCCCAGACCTAACTTGCGTTATCCTCTACAATATTGATCGAAACCAGGTTTAATCGACTGATTCAGTGTGGTACCACATTACTATGTGATCCAAACCAGAAAATAACCCAGAATCTGTTCAAGGAGTATGTGAAGTGTGCGAAAGTATGAGTCTGATGAGGTCAAATCCCAGACCTATCCCAGACCTAACTTGCGTTATCCTCTAAAATATTGATCGAAACCAGGTTTAATCGACTGTTTCAGTGTGGTACCACATTACTACGTGATCCAAACCAGAAAAAACCCAGGATCTGTTCAAGGAGTATGTGAAGTGTGCGAAAGTATGAGTCTGATGAGGTCAAATCCCAGACCTATCCCAGACCTAACTTGCGTTATCCTCTACAATATTGATCGAAACCAGGTTTAATCGACTGATTCAGTGTGGTACCACATTACTATGTGATCCAAACCAGAAAATAACCCAGGATCTGTTCAAGGAGTATGTGAAGTGTGCGAAAGTATGAGCCTGATGAGGGCAAATCCCAGGCCTAACCTAGACCTAACATGCGTTATCCTCCAAAATATTGATCGAAACCTGGTTTAATCGACTGTTTCAGTGTGGTACCACATTACTATGTGATCCAAACCAGAAAATAACCCAGGATCTGTTCAAGGAGTATGTGAAGTGTGCGAAAGTATGAGTCTGATGAGGTCAAATCCCAGACCTATCCCAGACCTAACTTGCGTTATCCTCTAAAATATTGATCGAAACCAGGTTTAATCGACTGTTTCAGTGTGGTACCACATTACTATGTGATCCAAACCAGAAAATAACCCAGGATCTGTTTCTACGAGTATGTGAAGTGTGCAAAAGTATGAGTCTGATTAGGTCAAATCCTAGACCTATCCCAGACCTAACTTGCGTTATCCTCTAAAATATTGATCGAAACCAGGTTTAATTGACTGTTTCAGCGTGGTACCACATTACTACGCGATACAATCCAGAAAGAGCCCAGGTTCTAGCCATGAAGTATGAGAAATATGCGAAAGTATGAGCCTGATGATGGCAAATCCCAGGCCTAACCTAGACCTAACATGCGTTATCCTCCAAAATATTGATCGAAACCTGGTTTAATGGACTGTTTCAGCGTGGTACCACACTACTACGTGATCCAAACCAGAAAAAACCCAGGGCCTCTTCAACAAGTATGTGAAAAACGCGAAAGTATGAGCCTGATGAGGGCAAACCCCAGACATATCCCAGACCAAACTTGCGTTGTCTTCTAAGATATTTATGAAAACCAGGTTTAATTGACTGCTTCAGTGTTGTACTTCATTACTACGTGATGCAATCCAGAAAAAGCCCAGGATCTAGCCATCAAGTATGAGAAATATGCGAAAGTATGAGCCTGATGAGGGCAAATCCCAGGCCTAACCTAGACCTAACATGCGTTATCCTCCAAAATATTGATCGAAACCTGGTTTAATCGACTGTTTCAGTGTGGTACCACATTACTATGTGATCCAAACCAGAAAATAACCCAGGATCTGTTCAAGGAGTATGTGAACTGTGCGAAAGTATGAGTCTGATGAGGTCAAATCCCAGACCTATCCCAGACGTAACTTGCGTTATCCTCTAAAATATTGATCGAAACCAGGTTTAATGGACTGTTTCAGTGTGGTACCACACTACTTCGTGATCCATACCAGAAAAAACCCAGGATCTGTTCGACAAGTATGTGAAGAACGCTAAACTGTGAGCCTGATGAGGGGAAGATGAGGGCAATCTTAGACCTACCCCAGACCTAAGATGCGTTATCCTCTAAAATATTTATCCAGACCAGGTTTCATTGAATGTTTCAGTGTGGTACCACTTTACTACGTGATCCAATCCAGAAATAGCCTAGGATCTACCCATGAAGTATGAGAAATATGCGAAAGTAAGAGCCTGATGAGGGCAAATCCTAGACCTATCCCAGACCTAACTTGCGTTATCCTCTAAAATATTGATCGAAACCAGGTTTAATCGACGGTTTCAGCGTGGTACCACATTACTACGTGATACAATCCAGAAAGAGCCCAGGATCTAGCCATGAAGAATGAGAAATATGCGAAAGTATGAGCCTGATGAGGGCAAATCCCAGGCCTAACCTAGACCTAACATGCGTTATCCTCCAAAATATTGATCGAAACCTGGTTTAATCGACTGTTTCAGTGTGGTACCACATTACTATGTGATCCAAACCAGAAAATAACCCAGGATCGGTTCAAGGAGTATGTGAAGTGTGCGAAAGTATGAGTCTGATGAGGTCAAATCCCAGACCTACCCCAGACCTAACTTGCGTTATCCTCTACAATATTGATCGAAACCAGGTTTAATCGACTGTTTCAGTGTGGTACCACATTACTATGTGATCCAAACCAGAAAATAACCCAGAATCTGTTCAAGGAGTATGTGAAGTGTGCGAAAGTATGAGTCTGATGAGGTCAAATCCCAGACCTATCCCAGACCTAACTTGCGTTATCCTCTAAAATATTGATCGAAACCAGGTTTAATCGACTATTTCAGTGCGGTACCACATTACTACGTGATCCAAACCAGAAAAAACCCCGAATCAGTTCAACAAGTATGTGAAGAATGCGAAAGTATGAGTCTGATGAGTGAGAATCCCAGGGCTAACATAGACCTAACATGCGTTATCCTCTAAAATATTGATCGAAACCAGGTTTAATCGACTGTTTCAGTGTGGTACCACATTACTACGTGATCCAAACCAGAAAAAACCGAGGATCAGTTCAACAAGTATGTGAAGAATGCGAAAGTATAAGTCTGATGAGTGAAATTCCCAGGGCAAACCTAGACCTAACATGCGTTATCCTCTAAAATATTGATCGAAACCAGGTTTAATCGACTGTTTCAGTGTTGTACCACATTACTGTGTGATCCAAACCAGAAAATAACCCAGGATCTGTTTCTACGAGTATGTGAAGTGTGCAAAAGTATGAGTCTGATTAGGTCAAATCCTAGACCTATCCCAGACCTAACTTGCGTTATCCTCTAAAATATTGATCGAAACCAGGTTTAATTGACTGTTTCAGCGTGGTACCACATTACTACGCGATACAATCCAGAAAGAGCCCAGGATCTAGCCATGAAGTATGAGAAATATGCGAAAGTATGAGCCTGATGATGGCAAATCCCAGGCCTAACCTAGACCTAACATGCGTTATCCTCCAAAATATTGATCGAAACCTGGTTTAATCGACTGTTTCAGTGTGGTACCACATTACTATGTGATCCAAACCAGAAAATGACCCAGGATCTGTTTCTACGAGTATGTGAAGTGTGCGAAAGTATGAGTCTGATGAGGTCAAATCCCAGACCTATCCCAGACCTAACTTGCGTTATCCTCCAAAATATTGATCGAAACCTGGTTTAATCGACTGTTTCAGTGTGGTACCACATTACTATGTGATCCAAACCAGAAAATAACCCAGGATCTGTTCAAGGAGTATGTGAAGTGTGCGAAAGTATGAGTCTGATTAGGTCAAATCCCAGACCTATCCCAGACCTAACTTGCGTTATCCTCTAAAATATTGATCGAAACCAGGTTTAATTGACCGTCTCAGTGTGGTACCACATTACTACGTGATTCAAACCAGAAAAAACCCAGGATCAGTTCAACAAGTATGTGAAGAATGCGGATGTATGAGCCTGATGAGGGCAAATCCCAGACCTATCCCAGACCTGACTTGCGTTATCCTCTAAAATATTGATCGAAACCAGGTTAAATTGACCGTTTCAGTGTGGTACCACATTACTACGTGATCCAAACCAGAAAAAACCCAGGATCTGTTCAACGAGTATGTGAAGTGTGCGAAAGTATGAGTCTGATGAGGTCAAATCCCAGACCTATCCCAGACCTAACTTGCGTTATCCTCTAAAATATTGATATAAACCAGGTTTAATTGACTGTTTCAGTGTGGTACCACATTACTACGTGATACAATCCAGAAACAGCCCAGGATCTAGCCATGAAGTATGAGAAATATGCGAATGTATGAGCCTGATGAGGGCAAATCCTAGACCTAACCCAAACCTAACATGCGTTATCCTCTAAAATATTTATCAAGACCAGGTTTAATTGATTGTTTCAGTGTGGTCCCACATTACTACGTGATCCAATCCAGAAAAAGCCCAGGATCTAGCCATCAAGTATGAGTAATATGCGAAAGAATGAGCCTGATGAGAGTAAATCCCAGACCTAACCTAGACCTAACATGAATTATTTTCTAAAATATTGATCGAAACCAGGTTTAATTGACTGTTTCAGTGTGGTCGCACATTACTACGTGATCCAAACCAGAAAAAACCCAGGATCCGTTCAACAAGTATGTGAAGAATGCGAAAGTATGAGTCTGATGAGTGAAAATCCCAGGCCTAACCTAGACCTAACATGCGCTATCCTCTAAAATATTTATCAAGACCAGGTTTAATTGATTGTTTCAGTGTGGTACCACATTACTACGTGATCCAAACCAGAAAAAACCCAGGATCCGTTCAACAAGTATGTGAAGAATGCGAAAGTATGAGTCTGATGAGGTCAAATCCCAGACCTATCCCAGACCTAACATGCGTTATCCTCTAAAATATTGATCGAAACCTGGTTTAATCGACTGTTTCAGTGTGGTACCACATTACTATGTGATACAATCCAGAAACAGCCCAGGATCTAGCCTTGAAGTATGAGAAATATGCGAAAGTATGAGCCTGACGAGGGCAAATCCTATACCTAACCCAGACCTAACATGCGTTATCCTCTAAAATATTTATCAAGACCAGGTTTAATTGATTGTTTCAGTGTGGTCCCACATTACTACGTGATCCAATCCAGAAAAAGCCCAGGATCTAGCCATCAAGTATGAGTAATATGCGAAAGAATGAGCCTGATGAGAGTAAATCCCAGACCTAACCTAGACCTAACATGAATTATTCTCTAAAATATTGATCGAAACCTGGTTTAATCGACAGTTTCAGTGTGGTACCACATTACTATGTGATCCAAACAAGAAAATAACCCAGTATCTGTTCAACGAGTATGTGAAGGGTGCGAAAGTATGAGTCTGATGAGGTCAAATCCCAGACCTACCCCAGACCTAACTTGCGTTATCCTCTACAATATTGATCGAAACCAGGTTTAATCGACTATTTCAGTGCGGTACCACATTACTACGTGATCCAAACCAGAAAAAACCCAGGATCAGTTCAACGAGTATGTGAAGGGTGCGAAAGTATGAGTCTGACGAGGTCAAATCCCAGGCCTCTCCCAGACCTACCTTGCGTTATCCTCTAAAATATTGTTGGAAACCAGGTTTAATTGACTGTTTCAGTGTTGTACTTCATTACTACGTTATACAATCCGGATAAAGCCCAGGATCTAGCCATCAAGTATGAGAAATATGCGAAAGAATGAGCCTGATAAGAGCAAATCCCAGACCTAACCTAGACCTAACATGAATTATTCTCTAAAATATTGATCGAAACCAGGTTTAATTGACTGTTTCAGTATTCTACTTCATTACTACGTGATCCAATCCAGAAATAGCCCAGGGTCTAGCCATGAAGTATGAGAAATATGCGAAAGTATGAGCCTGATGAGGGCAAATCCCAGGCCTAACCTAGACCTAACATGCGTTATCCTCCAAAATATTGATCGAAACCTGGTTTAATCGACTGTTTCAGTGTGGTACCACATTACTATGTGATCCAAACCAGAAAATAACCCAGGATCGGTTCAAGGAGTATGTGAAGTGTGCGAAAGTATGAGTGTGATGAGGTCAAATCCCAGACCTACCCCAGACCTAACTTGCGTTATCCTCTACAATATTGATCGAAACCAGGTTTAATCGACTGTTTCAGTGTGGTACCACATTACTATGTGATCCAAACCAGAAAATAACCCAGAATCTGTTCAAGGAGTATGTGAAGTGTGCGAAAGTATGAGTCTGATGAGGTCAAATCCCAGACCTATCCCAGACCTAACTTGCGTTATCCTCTAAAATATTGATCGAAACCAGGTTTAATCGACTATTTCAGTGCGGTACCACATTACTACGTGATCCAAACCAGAAAAAACCCAGGATCAGTTCAACAAGTATGTGAAGAATGCGAAAGTATGAGTCTGATGAGTGAGAATCCCAGGGCTAACATAGACCTAACATGCGTTATCCTCTAAAATATTGATCGAAACCAGGTTTAATCGACTGTTTCAGTGTGGTACCACATTACTACGTGATCCAAACCAGAAAAAACCGAGGATCAGTTCAACAAGTATGTGAAGAATGCGAAAGTATGAGTCTGATGAGTGAAATTCCCAGGGCAAACCTAGACCTAACATGCGTTATCCTCTAAAATATTGATCGAAACCAGGTTTAATCGACTGTTTCAGTGTTGTACCACATTACTGTGTGATCCAAACCAGAAAATAACCCAGGATCTGTTTCTACGAGTATGTGAAGTGTGCAAAAGTATGAGTCTGATTAGGTCAAATCCTAGACCTATCCCAGACCTAACTTGCGTTAACCTCTAAAATATTGATCGAAACCAGGTTTAATTGACTGTTTCAGCGTGGTACCACATTACTACGCGATACAATCCAGAAAGAGCCCAGGATCTAGCCATGAAGTATGAGAAATATGCGAAAGTATGAGCCTGATGATGGCAAATCCCAGGCCTAACCTAGACCTAACATGCGTTATCCTCCAAAATATTGATCGAAACCTGGTTTAATCGACTGTTTCAGTGTGGTACCACATTACTATGTGATCCAAACCAGAAAATAACCCAGGATCTGTTCAAGGAGTATGTGAAGTGTGCGAAAGTATGAGTCTGATGTGGTCAAATCCCAGACCTATCCCAGACCTAACTTGCGTTATCCTCTAAAATATTGATCGAAACCAGGTTTAATCGACTATTTCAGTGCGGTACCACATTACTACGTGATCCAAACCAGAAAAAACCCAGGATCAGTTCAACAAGTATGTGAAGAATGCGAAAGTATGAGTCCGATGAGTGAGAATCCCAGGGCTAACATAGACCTAACATGCGTTATCCTCTAAAATATTGATCGAAACCAGGTTTAATCGACTGTTTCAGTGTGGTACCACATTACTATGTGATCCAAACCAGAAAATAACCCAGGATCTGTTCAAGGAGTATGTGAAGAATGCGAAAGTATGAGTCTGATGAGTGAGAATCCCAGACCTAACCTAGACCTAACATGCGTTATCCTCCAAAATATTGATCGAAACCTGGTTTAATCGACTGTTTCAGTGTGGTACCACATTACTATGTGATCCAAACCAGAAAATAACCCAGGATCAGTTCAACAAGTATGTGAAGAATGCGAAAGTATGAGTCTGATGAGTGAAATTCCCAGGGCAAACCTAGACCTAACATGCGTTATCCTCTAAAATATTGATCGAAACCAGGTTTAATCGACTGTTTCAGTGTGGTACCACATTACTATGTGATCCAAACCAGAAAATAACCCAGGATCTGTTTCTACGAGTATGTGAAGTGTGCGAAAGTATGAGTCTGATGAGGTCAAATCCCAGACCTATCCCAGACCTCACTTGCGTTATCCTCCAAAATATTGATCGAAACCTGGTTTAATCGACTGTTTCAGTGTGGTACCACATTACTATGTGATCCAAACCAGAAAATAACCCAGGATCTGTTCAAGGAGTATGTGAAGTGTGCGAAAGTATGAGTCTGATTAGGTCAAATCCCAGACCTATCCCAGACCTAACTTGCGTTATCCTCTAAAATATTGATCGAAACCAGGTTTAATTGACCGTCTCAGTGTGGTACCACATTACTACGTGATTCAAACCAGAAAAAACCCAGGATCAGTTCAACAAGTATGTGAAGAATGCGGATGTATGAGCCTGATGAGGGCAAATCCCAGACCTATCCCAGACCTGACTTGCGTTATCCTCTAAAATATTGATCGAAACCAGGTTAAATTGACCGTTTCAGTGTGGTACCACATTACTACGTGATCCAAACCAGAAAAAACCCAGGATCTGTTCAACGAGTATGTGAAGTGTGCGAAAGTATGAGTCTGATGAGGTCAAATCCCAGACCTATCCCAGACCTAACTTGCGTTATCCTCTAAAATATTGATCGAAACCAGGTTTAATTGACTGTTTCAGTGTGGTACCACATTACTACGTGATACAATCCAGAAACAGCCCAGGATCTAGCCATGAAGTATGAGAAATATGCGAATGTATGAGCCTGATGAGGGCAAATCCTAGACCTAACCCAAACCTAACATGCGTTATCCTCTAAAATATTTATCAAGACCAGGTTTAATTGATTGTTTCAGTGTGGTCCCACATTACTACGTGATCCAATCCAGAAAAAGCCCAGGATCTAGCCATCAAGTATGAGTAATATGCGAAAGAATGAGCCTGATGAGAGTAAATCCCAGACCTAACCTAGACCTAACATGAATTATTTTCTAAAATATTGATCGAAACCAGGTTTAATTGACTGTTTCAGTGTGGTCGCACATTACTACGTGATCCAAACCAGAAAAAACCCAGGATCCGTTCAACAAGTATGTGAAGAATGCGAAAGTATGAGTCTGATGAGTGAAAATCCCAGGCCTAACCTAGACCTAACATGCGCTATCCTCTAAAATATTTATCAAGACCAGGTTTAATTGATTGTTTCAGTGTGGTACCACATTACTACGTGATCCAAACCAGAAAAAACCCAGGATACGTTCAACAAGTATGTGAAGAATGCGAAAGTATGAGTCTGATGAGGTCAAATCCCAGACCTATCCCAGACCTAACATGCGTTATCCTCTAAAATATTGATCGAAACCTGGTTTAATCGACTGTTTCAGTGTGGTACCACATTACTATGTGATACAATCCAGAAACAGCCCAGGATCTAGCCTTGAAGTATGAGAAATATGCGAAAGTATGAGCCTGACGAGGGCAAATCCCAGACCTAACCTAGACCTAACATGCGTTATCCCCTAAAATATTGATCCAAACCAGGTTTAATGGACTGTTTCAGTGTGGTACCACACTACTACGTGATCCAAACCAGAAAAAACCCAGGATCTGTTCAACAATTATGTGAAAAACGCGAAAGTATGAGCCTGATGAGGGCAAATCCCAGACATATCCCAGACCTAACTTGCGTTGTCCTCTAAAATAGTGATGGAAACCAGGTTTCATTGACTGTTTCAGTGTGGTACTACATTACTACGTGATGCAATCCAGAAAAAGCCCAGGATCTAGCCATCAAGTATGAGAAATATGCGAAAGAATGAGCCTGATGAGAGCAAATCCCAGACCTAACCTAGACCTAACATGCGTTATCCTCTAAAATATTGAGCGAAACCAGGTTTAATGGACTCTTTCAGTGTGGTACCACACTACTTCGTGATCCAAACCAGACAAAACCCAGGATCTGTTCATCGAGAATGTGAAAAACGCGAAACTGTGAGCCTGATGAGGGCAAATCTTACACTTAACCGAGACCTAAGATGCGTTATCCTCTAAAATATTTATCCAGACCAGGTTTCATTGAATGTTTCAGTGTGGTACCACTTTAGTACGTGATCTAGTCCAGAAATAGCCAAGGATCTAGCCATGAAGTATAAGAAATATGCGACAGTAAGAGCCTGATCAGGGCAAATCCTAGACCTATCCCAGACCTAACTTGCGTTATCCTCTAAAATATTGATCGAAACTAGGTTTAATTGACTGTTTCAGCGTGGTACCACATTACTACGTGATACAATCCAGAAACAGCCCAGGATCCGTTCAACAAGTATGTGAAGAATGCGAAAGTATGAGTCTGATGAGTGAAAATCCCAGGCCTAACCTAGACCTAACATGCGTTATCCTCTAAAATATTGATCGAAACCTGGTTTAATCGACTGTTTCAGTGTGGTACCACATTACTACGTGATCCAAACCAGAAAAGACCCACGATCTGTTCAACGAGTATGTGAAGTGTGCGAAAGTATGAGTCTGAAGAGGTCAAATCCCAGACCAATCCCAGACTTAACTTGCGTTATCCTCTAAAATATTGATCGAAACCAGGTTTAATCGACTGTTTCAGTGGGGTACCACATTACTATGTGATCCAAACCAGAAAATAACCCAGGATCTAGCCATCAAGTATGAGAAATATGCGAAAGAATGAGCATGATGAGAGCAAATCCCAGACCGAACCTAGACCTAACATGAATTATTCTCTAAAATATTGATCGAAACCAGGTTTAATTGACTGTTTCAGCGTGGTACCACATTACTACGTGATACAATCCAGAAACAGCCCAGGATCCGTTCAACAAGTATGTGAAGAATGCGAAAGTATGAGTCTGATGAGTGAAATTCCCAGGGCAAACCTAGACCTAACATGCGTTATCCTCTAAAATATTGATCGAAACCAGGTTTAATCGACTGTTTCAGTGTGGTACCACATTACTATGTGATCCAAACCAGAAAATAACCCAGGATCTGTTTCTACGAGTATGTGAAGTGTGCGAAAGTATGAGTCTGATGAGGTCAAATCCCAGACCTATCCCAGACCTCACTTGCGTTATCCTCCAAAATATTGATCGAAACCTGGTTTAATCGACTGTTTCAGTGTGGTACCACATTACTATGTGATCCAAACCAGAAAATAACCCAGGATCTGTTCAAGGAGTATGTGAAGTGTGCGAAAGTATGAGTCTGATTAGGTCAAATCCCAGACCTATCCCAGACCTAACTTGCGTTATCCTCTAAAATATTGATCGAAACCAGGTTTAATTGACCGTCTCAGTGTGGTACCACATTACTACGTGATTCAAACCAGAAAAAACCCAGGATCAGTTCAACAAGTATGTGAAGAATGCGGATGTATGAGCCTGATGAGGGCAAATCCCAGACCTATCCCAGACCTGACTTGCGTTATCCTCTAAAATATTGATCGAAACCAGGTTAAATTGACCGTTTCAGTGTGGTACCACATTACTACGTGATCCAAACCAGAAAAAACCCAGGATCTGTTCAACGAGTATGTGAAGTGTGCGAAAGTATGAGTCTGATGAGGTCAAATCCCAGACCTATCCCAGACCTAACTTGCGTTATCCTCTAAAATATTGATCGAAACCAGGTTTAATTGACTGTTTCAGTGTGGTACCACATTACTACGTGATACAATCCAGAAACAGCCCAGGATCTAGCCATGAAGTATGAGAAATATGCGAATGTATGAGCCTGATGAGGGCAAATCCTAGACCTAACCCAAACCTAACATGCGTTATCCTCTAAAATATTTATCAAGACCAGGTTTAATTGATTGTTTCAGTGTGGTCCCACATTACTACGTGATCCAATCCAGAAAAAGCCCAGGATCTAGCCATCAAGTATGAGTAATATGCGAAAGAATGAGCCTGATGAGAGTAAATCCCAGACCTAACCTAGACCTAACATGAATTATTTTCTAAAATATTGATCGAAACCAGGTTTAATTGACTGTTTCAGTGTGGTCGCACATTACTACGTGATCCAAACCAGAAAAAACCCAGGATCCGTTCAACAAGTATGTGAAGAATGCGAAAGTATGAGTCTGATGAGTGAAAATCCCAGGCCTAACCTAGACCTAACATGCGCTATCCTCTAAAATATTTATCAAGACCAGGTTTAATTGATTGTTTCAGTGTGGTACCACATTACTACGTGATCCAAACCAGAAAAAACCCAGGATACGTTCAACAAGTATGTGAAGAATGCGAAAGTATGAGTCTGATGAGGTCAAATCCCAGACCTATCCCAGACCTAACATGCGTTATCCTCTAAAATATTGATCGAAACCTGGTTTAATCGACTGTTTCAGTGTGGTACCACATTACTATGTGATACAATCCAGAAACAGCCCAGGATCTAGCCTTGAAGTATGAGAAATATGCGAAAGTATGAGCCTGACGAGGGCAAATCCCAGACCTAACCTAGACCTAACATGCGTTATCCCCTAAAATATTGATCCAAACCAGGTTTAATGGACTGTTTCAGTGTGGTACCACACTACTACGTGATCCAAACCAGAAAAAACCCAGGATCTGTTCAACAATTATGTGAAAAACGCGAAAGTATGAGCCTGATGAGGGCAAATCCCAGACATATCCCAGACCTAACTTGCGTTGTCCTCTAAAATAGTGATGGAAACCAGGTTTCATTGACTGTTTCAGTGTGGTACTACATTACTACGTGATGCAATCCAGAAAAAGCCCAGGATCTAGCCATCAAGTATGAGAAATATGCGAAAGAATGAGCCTGATGAGAGCAAATCCCAGACCTAACCTAGACCTAACATGCGTTATCCTCTAAAATATTGAGCGAAACCAGGTTTAATGGACTCTTTCAGTGTGGTACCACACTACTTCGTGATCCAAACCAGACAAAACCCAGGATCTGTTCATCGAGAATGTGAAAAACGCGAAACTGTGAGCCTGATGAGGGCAAATCTTACACTTAACCGAGACCTAAGATGCGTTATCCTCTAAAATATTTATCCAGACCAGGTTTCATTGAATGTTTCAGTGTGGTACCACTTTAGTACGTGATCTAGTCCAGAAATAGCCCAGGATCTAGCCATGAAGTATAAGAAATATGCGACAGTAAGAGCCTGATCAGGGCAAATCCTAGACCTATCCCAGACCTAACTTGCGTTATCCTCTAAAATATTGATCGAAACCAGGTTTAATTGACTGTTTCAGCGTGGTACCACATTACTACGTGATACAATCCAGAAACAGCCCAGGATCCGTTCAACAAGTATGTGAAGAATGCGAAAGTATGAGTCTGATGAGTGAAAATCCCAGGCCTAACCTAGACCTAACATGCGTTATCCTCTAAAATATTGATCGAAACCTGGTTTAATCGACTGTTTCAGTGTGGTACCACATTACTACGTGATCCAAACCAGAAAAAACCCACGATCTGTTCAACGAGTATGTGAAGTGTGCGAAAGTATGAGTCTGAAGAGGTCAAATCCCAGACCAATCCCAGACTTAACTTGCGTTATCCTCTAAAATATTGATCGAAACCAGGTTTAATCGACTGTTTCAGTGGGGTACCACATTACTATGTGATCCAAACCAGAAAATAACCCAGGATCTAGCCATCAAGTATGAGAAATATGCGAAAGAATGAGCATGATGAGAGCAAATCCCAGACCGAACCTAGACCTAACATGAATTATTCTCTAAAATATTGATCGAAACCAGGTTTAATTGACTGTTTCAGTGTGGTCCCACATTACTACGTGATCCAAACCAGAAAAAACCCAGGATCCGTTCAACAAGTATGTGAAGAATGCGAAAGTATGAGTCTGTTGAGTGAAAATCCCAGACCTAACCTAGACCTAACATGAATCATTCTCTAAAATATTGATCGAGACCAGGTTTAATCGACTGTTTCAGTGTGGTACCACATTACTACGTGATCCAAAACAGAAAAAACCCAGGATCCGTTCAACAAGTATGTGAAGAATGCGAAAGTATGAGTCTGATGAGTGAAAATCCCAGACCTAACCTAGACCTAACATGCGTTATCCTCTAAAATATTTATCAAGACCAGGTTTAATTGAATGTTTCAGTGTGGTACCACATTACTACGTGATCCAAACCAGTAAAAACCCAGGATCCGTTCAACAAGTATGTGAAGAATGCGAAAGTATGTGTCTGATGAGTGAAAATCCCAGTCCTAACCCAGACCTAACATGCGTTATCCTCCAAAATATTGATCGAAACCAGGTTTAATCGACTCTTTCAGTGTGGCATCACACTACTACGTGATCCAAACCAGAAAAAACCCAGGATCTGTTCAACAAGTATGTGAAAAACGCGAAAGTCTGAGCATGATGAGGGCAAATCCCAGCCCTATCCCAGACCTAACTTGCGTTAATCTCTAAAATATTGATCGAAACCAGGTTTAATTGACTGTTTCAGTGTGGTACCACATTACTACGTGATCCAATCCAGAAATAGCCCAGGATCTAGCCATGAAGTATGAGAAATATGCGGAAGTATGAGCCTGATGAGGGCAAATCCTAGACCTAACCCAAACCTAACATGCGTTATCCTCTAAAATATTTATCAAGACCAGGTTTAATTGAATGTTTCAGTGTGGTACCACATTACTACGTGATACAATCCAGAAAAAGCCCAGGATCTAGCCATCAAGTTTGAGAAATATGCGATAGAATGAGCCTGATGAGGGCAAATCCCAGACCTAACCTAGACCTAACATGAATTATTCTCTAAAACATAGATCGAAACCAGGTTTAATTGACTGATTCAGTGTGGTCCCACATTACTTCGTGATCCAAACCAGAAAAAACCCAGGATCCGTTCAACAAGTATGTGAAGAATGCGAAAGTATGAGCCTGATGAGTGAAAATCCCAGGCCTAACCTAGACCTAACATGCGTTATCCTCTAAAATATTGATCGAAACCTGGTTTAATCGCCTGTTTCAGTGTGGTACCACATTACTATGTGATCCAAACCAGAAAATAACACAGGATCTGTACAAGGAGTATGTGAAGTGTGCGAAAGTATGAATCTGATGAGGTCAAATCCCAGACCTATCCCAGACCTAACTTGCGTTATCCTCTAAAATATTCATCGAAACCAGGTTTAATCGACTGTTTCAGTGTGGTACCACATTACTACGTGATCCAAACCAGAAGAAACCCAGGATCCGTTCAACAAGTATGTGAAGAATGCGAAAGTATGAGTCTGATGAGTGAAAATCCCAGACCTAACCTAGACCTAACATGCGTTATCCTCTAAAATATTGATCCAAACCAGGTTTAATGGACTGCTTCAGTGTGGTACCACACTACTACGTGATCCAAACCAGAAAAAACCCAGGATCTGTTCAACAAGTATGTGAAAAACGCGAAAGTATGAGCCTGATGAGGGCAAAACCCAGACATATCCCAGACCTTACTTGAGTTGTCCTCTAAGATATTGATGGAAACGAGGTTTAATTGACTGTTTCAGTGATCCACTTCATTACCACGTGATGCAATCCAGAAAAAAACCAGGATCTAGCCATCAAGTATGAGAAATATGCGAAAGAATGAGCCTGATGAGAGCAAATCCCAGACCTAACCTAGACCTAACATGAATTATTCTCTAAAATATTGATCGAAACCAGGTTTAATTGACTGTTTCAGTGTGGTCCCACATTACTTCGTGATCCAAACCAGAAAAAACCCAGGATCCGTTCAACAAGTATGTGAAGAATGCGAAAGTATGAGTCTGATGAGTGAAAATCGCAGGCCTAACCTAGACCTAACATGCGTTATCCTCAAAAATATTGATCGAAACCTGGTTTAATCGACTCTTTCAGTGTGGCATCACAGTACTACGTGATCCAAACCAGAAAAAACGTAGGATCTGTTCAACAAGTATGTGAAAAACGCGAAAGTGTGAGTCTGATGAGGTCAAATCCCAGACCTATCCCAGACTTAACTTGCGTTATCCTCTAAAATATTGATCGAAACCAGGCTTAATCGACTGTTTCTGCGTGGTACCACATTACTACGTGATCCAAACCAGAAAAAACCCAGGATCCGTTCAACATGTATGTGAAGAATGCGAAAGTATGAGTCTGATCAGTGAAAATCTCAGGCCTTACCTAGACCTAACTTGCGTTGTCCTCTAAAATATTGATGGAAACATGGTTTCATTGACTGTTTCAGTGTGGTACTACATTACTACGTGATGCAATCTAGACAAAGCCCAGGATCTAGCCATCAAGCATGAGAAATATGCGTAACAATGAGCCTGATGGCAGTAAATCCCAGACCTATCCTAGACCTAACATGCGTTATCCTCTAAAGTATTGATCGAAACCAGGTTTAATTGGCCGTTTCAGCGAGGTACCACATTACTACGTGATACAATCCAGAAACAGCCCAGGATCTAGCGATGAAGTATGAGAAATATGCGAAAGTATGAGTCTGATGAGTGAAAATCCCAGGGCTAACCCAGACCTAACATGCGTCATCCTCTAAAATATTGATCAAAACCAGGTTTAATGGACTGTTTCAGTGTGGTACCACACTACAACGTGATCCAAACCTGAAAAAACCCAGGATCTGTTCAACAAGTATGTGAAAAACGCGAAAGTATGAGCCTGATGAGGGCAAATCCCAGACATATCCCAGACCTAACTTGCGTTGTCCTCTAAGATATTGATGGAAACCAGGTTTAATTGACTGTTTCAGTGTTGTACTTCATTACTACGTGATGCAATCCAGAAAAAGCCCAGGATCTAGCCATCAAGTATGAGAAATATGCGAAAGAATAAGCCTGATGAGAGTAAATCACAGACCTAACCTAGACCTAACATGAATTATTCTCTAAAATATTAATCGAAACCAGGTTTAATTGACTGTTTCAGTGTGGTCCCACATTACTACGTGATCCAAACCAGAAAAAACCCAGGATCCGTTCAACAAGTATGTGAAGAATGCGAAAGTATGAGTCTGATGAGTGAAAATCCCAGGCCTAACCTAGACCTGACATGCGTTATCCTCAAAAATATTGATCGAAACCTGGTTTAATCGACTGTTTCAGTGTGGTACCACATTACTATGTGATCCAAACCAGAAAATAACCCAGGATCTGTTCAACGAGTATGTGAAAAACGCGAAAGTATGAGCCTGATGAGGGCAAATCCCAGACATATCCCAGACCTAACTTGCGTTGTGCTCTAAGATATTGATGGAAACCAGGTTTAATTGACTGTTTCAGTGTTGTACTTCATTACTACGTGATGCAATCCAGAAAAAGCCCAGGATCTAGCCATCAAGTATGAGAAATATGCGAAAGAATGAGCCTGATGAGAGCAAATCCCAGACCTAACCTAGACCTAACATGCGTTATCCTCTAAAATATTGAGCGAAACCAGGTTTAATGGACTGTTTCAGTGTGGTACCACTTTACTACGTGATCCACTCCAGAACTAGCCCAGGATCTAGCCATGAAGTATGAGAAATATGCGAAAGTAAAAACCTGATGAGGGCAAATCCTAGACCTATCCCAGACTTAACTTGCGTTATCCTCTAAAATATTTATCAAGACCAGGTTTAATTGATTGTTTCAGTGTGGTACCACATTACTATGTGATCCAAACCAGAAAAAACCCAGGATCCGTTCAACAAGTATGTGAAGAATGCGAAAGTATGAGACTGATGAGTGAAAATCCCAGGCCTAACCTAGACCTAACATGCGTTATCCTCAAAAATATTGATCGAAACCTGGTTTAATCGACTCTTTCAGTGTGGTATCACAGTACTACGTGATCCAAACCAGAAAAAACGTAGGATCTGTTCAACAAGTATGTGAAAAACGCGAAAGTCTGAGCCTGATGAGGGCAAATCCCAGCCCTATCCCAGACCTAACTTGCGTTAACCTCTAAAATATTGATGGAAACCAGGTTCAATTGACTGTTTCAGTGTGGTACCACATTACTACGTGATCCAATCCAGTAATAGCCCAGGATCTAGCCATGAAGTATGAGAAATATGCGAAAGTATGAGCCTGACGGGGGCAAATCCTAGACCTAACCCAGACCTAACATGCGTTATCCTCTAAAATATTTATCAAGACCAGGTTTAATTGATTGTTTCAGTGTGGTCCCACATTACTACGTGATCCAAGCCAGAAAAAACCCAGGATCCGTTCAACAAGTTTGTGAAGAATGCGAAAGTATGAGTCTGGTGAGTGAAAATCCTAGACCTAACCCAAACCTAACATGCGTTATCCTCTAAAATATTTATCAAGACCAGGTTTAATTGAATGTTTCAGTGTGGTACCACATTACTACGTGATACAATCCAGAAAAAGCCCAGGATCTAGCCATCAAGTGTGAGAAATATGCGAAAGAATGAGCCTGATGAGGGCAAATCCCAGACCTAATCCAGACCTAACATGAGCTATCCTCTAAGATATTGTTCGCAACCAGGTTTAATGGACTGTTTCAGTGTGGTACCACACTACTACGTGATCCAAACCAGAAAGAACCCGGGATCTGTTCAACAAGTATGTGAAAAACGCGAAAGTATGAGTCTGATGAGGCCAAATCCCAGACCTATCCCAGACTTAACTTGCGTTATCCTCTAAAACATTGATCGAAACCAGGCTTAATCGACTGTTTCTGCGTGGTACCACATTACTACGTGATCCAAACCAGAAAAAACCCAGGATCCGTTCAACATGTATGTGAAGAATGCGAAAGTATGAGTCTGATCAGTGAAAATCTCAGGCCTTACCTAGACCTAACTTGCGTTGTCCTCTAAAATATTGATGGAAACCTTGTTTCATTGACTGTTTCAGTGTGGTACTACATTACTACGTGATGCAATCTAGACAAAGCCCAGGATCTAGCCATCAAGCATGAGAAATATGCGTAACAATGAGCCTGATGTCAGCAAATCCCAGACCTATCCTAGACCTAACATGCGTTATCCTCTAAAGTATTGATCGAAACCAGGTTTAATTGGCCGTTTCAGCGAGGTACCACATTACTACGTGATACAATCCAGAAACAGCCCAGGATCTAGCCATGAAGGATGAGAAATATGCGAAAGTATGAGCCTCATGAGGGCAAATCCTAGACCTAACCCAGACCTAACATGCGTTATCCTCTAAAATATTTATCAAGACCAGGTTTAATTGATTGTTTCAGCGTGGTCCCACATTACTACGTGATCCAAACCAGAAAAAACCCAGGATCCGTTCAACAAGTATGTGAAGAATGCGAAAGTATGAGTCTGATGAGTGAAAATCCGAGACCTAACCCAGACCTAACATGCGTTATCCTCAAAAATATTGATCGAAACCAGGTTTAATCGACTGTTTCAGTGTGACATCGCACTACTACGTGACCGAAACTAGAAAAAACCAAGGATCTGTTCAACAAGTATGTGAAAAACGCGAAAGTCTGAGCCTGATGAGGGCAAATCCCGGACCTATCCCAGACCTAACTTGCGTTAACCTCTAAAATATTGATCGAAACCAGGTTTTATTGACTGTCTCAGTGTGGTACCACATTACTACGTGATCCAGTCCAGAAATAGCCCAGGATCTAGCCATGAAGTATGAAAAATATGCGAAAGTATGAGCCTGATATGGGCAAAACCTAGACTTAACCCAAACCTAACATGCGTTATCCTCTAAAATATTTATCAAGACCAGGTTTAATTGAATGTTTCAGTGTGGTACCACATTACTACGTGACACAATCCAGAAAAAGCCCAGGATCTAGCCATCAAGTTTGAGAAATATGCGAAAGAATGAGCCTGATGAGGGCAAATCCTAGACCTAATCCAGACCTAGCATGTGTTATTCTCTAAGATATTGATAGCAACCAGATTTAATGGACTGTTTCAGTGTGGTACCCCACTACTACGTGATCCAAACCAGAAAAAACCCAGGATCTGTTCAACAAGTATGTGAAAAACGCGAAAGTATGAGTCTGATGAGGTCAAATCCCAGACCTATCCCAGACTTAAATTGCGTTATCCTCTAAAATATTGATCGAAACCAGGTTTAATCGACTGTTTCAGCGTGGTACCACATTACTACGTGATACAATCCAGAAACAGTCCAGGATCTAGCCATGAAGTATGAGAAATATGCGAAAGAATGAGCCTGATGAGAGCAAATCCCAGACCTAACCTAGACCTAACATGAATTATTCTCTAAAATATTGATCGAAACCAGGTTTAATTGACTGTTTCAGTGTGGTCCCACATTACTACGTGATCCAAACCAGAAAATAACCCAGGATCTGTTCAAGGAGTATGTGAAGTGTGCGAAAGTATGAGTCTGATGAGGTCAAATCCCAGACCTATCCCAGACCTAACTTGCGTTATCCCCTAAAATATTCATCGAAACCAGGTTTAATGGACTGCTTCAGTGTGGTACCACACTACTACGTGATCCAAACCAGAAAAAACCCAGGATCTGTTCAACAAGTATGTGAAAAACGCGAAAGTATGAGCCTGATGAGGGCAAATCCCAGACATAACCCAGACCTAACTTGCGTTGTCCTCTAAGATATTCATGGAAACCAGGTTTAATTGACTGTTTCAGTGTGGTCCCACATTACTTCGTGATCCAAACCAGAAAAAACCCAGGATCCGTTCAACAAGTATGTGAAGAATGCGAAAGTATGAGTCTGATGAGTGAAAATCCCAGGCCTAACCTAGACCTAACATGCGTTATCCTCAAAAATATTGATCGAAACCTGGTTTAATCGACTGTTTCAGTGTGGTACCACATTACTATGTGATCCAAACCAGAAAATAACCCAGGATCTGTTCAAGGAGTATGTGAAGTGTGCGAAAGTATGAGTCTGATGAGTGAAAATCCCAGACCTAACCTAGACCTAACATGCGTTATCCTCTAAAATATTTATCAAGACCAGGTTTAATTGATTGTTTCAGTGTGGTCCCACATTACTACGAGATCCAAACCAGAAAAAACCCAGGATCTGTTCAACATGTATGAGAAATATGCGAAAGAATGAACCTGATGAGAGTAAATCCCAGACCTAACCTAGACCTAACATGCGTTATCCTCTAAAATATTTATCAAGACCAGGTTTAATTGATTGTTTCAGTGTGGTCCCACATTAGTACGTGATCCGAACCAGAAAAAACCCAGGATCTGTTCAACAAGTATGTGAAGAATGCGAAAGTATGAGTCTGATGAGGGCAAATCCCAGACCAATCCCAGACTTAACTTGCGTTATCCTCTAAAATATTGATCGAAACCAGGTTTAATTGACTGTTTCAGCGTGGTACCACATTACTACGTGATACAATCCAGAAACAGCCCAGGATCTAGCCATGAAGTATGAGAAATATGTGAAAGTATGAGCCTGATGAGGGCAAATCCAAGACCTAACCCAGACCTAACATGCGTTATCCTCTAAAATGTTTATCAAGACCAGGTTTAATTGATTGTTTCAGTGTGGTCCCACATTAGTACGTGATCCGAACCAGAAAAAACCCAGGATCTGTTCAACAAGTATGTGAAGAATGCGAAAGTATGAGTCTGATGAGGGCAAATCCCAGACCTATCCCAGACCTAACTTGCGTTATCCTCTAAAATATTGATCGAAACCAGGTTTAATTGACCGTTTCAGTGTGGTACCACATTACCACGTGATCCAAACCAGAAAAAACCCAGGATCCGTTCAACAAGTATGTGAAGAATGCGAAAGTATGTGTCTGATCAGTGAAAATCCCAGGCCTAACCCAGACCTAACATGCGTCATCCTCTAAAATATTGATCAAAACCAGGTTTAATCGACTGTTTCAGTGTGGTCCCACATTACTACGTGATCCAAACCAGAAAAAACCCAGGATCAGTTGAACAAGTATGTGAAGAATGTGAAAGTATGAGTCTGATGAGTGAAAATCCCAGGGCTAACCTAGACCTAACATGCGTCATCCTCTAAAATATTGATCAAAACCAGGTTTAATGGACTGTTTCAGTGTGGTACCACACTACAACGTGACCCAAACCTGAAAAAACCCAGGATCTGTTCAACAAGTATGTGAAAAACGCGAAAGTATGAGCCTGATGAGGGCAAATCCCAGACATATCCCAGACCTAACTTGCGTTGTCCTCTAAGATATTGATGGAAACCAGGTTTAATTGACGGTTTCAGTGTTGTACTTCATTACTACGTGATGCAATCCAGAAAAAGCCCAGGATCTAGCCATCAAGTATGAGAAATATGCGAAAGAATAAGCCTGATGAGAGTAAATCACAGACCTAACCTAGACCTAACATGAATTATTCTCTAAAATATTAATCGAAACCAGGTTTAATTGACCGTTTCAGTGTGGTCCCACATTACTACGTGATCCAAACCAGAAAAAACCCAGGATCCGTTCAACAAGTATGTGAAGAATGCGAAAGTATGTGTCTGATGAGTGAAAATCCCAGGCCTAACCTAGACCTGACATGCGTTATCCTCAAAAATATTGATCGAAACCTGGTTTAATCGACTGTTTCAGTGTGGTACCACATTACTATGTGATCCAAACCAGAAAATAACCCAGGATCTGTTCAACGAGTATGTGAAAAACGCGAAAGTATGAGCCTGATGAGGGCAAATCCCAGACATATCCCAGACCTAACTTGCGTTGTGCTCTAAGATATTGATGGAAACCAGGTTTAATTGACTGTTTCAGTGTTGTACTTCATTACTACGTGATGCAATCCAGAAAAAGCCCAGGATCTAGCCATCAAGTATGAGAAATATGCGAAAGAATGAGCCTGATGAGAGCAAATCCCAGACCTAACCTAGACCTAACATGCGTTATCCTCTAAAATATTGAGCGAAACCAGGTTTAATGGACTGTTTCAGTGTGGTACCACTTTACTACGTGATCCACTCCAGAACTAGCCCAGGAACTAGCCATGAAGTATGAGAAATATGCGAAAGTAAAAACCTGATGAGGGCAAATCCTAGACCTATCCCAGACTTAACTTGCGTTATCCTCTAAAATATTTATCAAGACCAGGTTTAATTGATTGTTTCAGTGTGATACCACATTACTACGTGATCCACACCAGAAAAAACCCAAGATCCGTTCAACAAGTATGTGAAGAATGCGAAAGTATGAGTCTGATGAGGTCAAATCCCAGACCAATCCCAGACTTAACTTGCGTTATCCTCTAAAATATTAATCGAAACCAGGTTTAATCGACTGTTTCAGTGTGGTACCACATTACTATGTGATCCAAACCAGAAAAAACCCAGGATCTGTTCAACGAGTATGTGAAGTGTGCGAAAGTATGAGTCTGATGAGGGCAAATCCCAGACCTATCCCAGACCTAACATGCGTTATCCTCGAAAATATTTATCAAGACCAGGTTTAATTGATTGTTTCAGTGTGGACCCACATTACTACGTGATCCCAACCAGAAAAAACCCAGGATCCGTTCAACAAGTATGTCAAGAATGCGAAAGTATGAGTCTGATGAGCGAAAATCCCAGACCTAACCTAGACCTAACATGCGTTATCCTCTAAAATATTGATCGAAACCAGGTTTAATTGACCGTTTCAGTGTGGTACCACATTACTACGTGATCCAAACCAGAAAAAACCCAGGATCCGTTCAACAAGTATGTGAAGGATGCGAAAGTATGAGTCCGATCAGTGAGAATCTCAGGCCTTACCTAGACCTAACTTGCGTTGTCCTCTAAAATATTGATGGAAACCAGGTTTAATTGACTGTTTCAGTGTTGTACTTCATTACTACGTGATACAATCCAGAAAAAGCAAAGGATCTAGCCATCAAGTATGAGAAATATGCGTAAGAATGAGCCTGATGAGAGCAAATCCCAGACCTAACCTAGACCTAACATGCGTCATCCTCTAAAATATTGATCAAAACCAGGTTTAATGGACTGTTTCAGTGTGGTACCACACTACAACGTGATCCAAACCTGAAAAAACCCAGGATCTGTTCAACAAGTATGTGAAAAACGCGAACGTATGAGCCTGATGAGGGCAAATCCCAGACATATCCCAGACCTAACTTGCGTTGTCCTCTAAGATATTGATGGAAACCAGGTTTAATTGACTGTTTCAGTGTTGTACTTCATTACTACGTGATGCAATCCAGAAAAAGCCCAGGATCTAGCCATCAAGTATGAGAAATATGCGAAAGAATAAGCCTGATGAGAGTAAATCACAGACCTAACCTAGACCTAACATGAATTATTCTCTAAAATATTAATCGAAACCAGGTTTAATTGACTGTTTCAGTGTGGTCCCACATTACTACGTGATCCAAACCAGAGAAAACCCAGGATCCGTTCAACAAGTATGTGAAGAATGCGAAAGTATGAGTCTGATGAGTGAAAATCCCAGGCCTAACCTAGACCTAACATGCGTTATCCTCAAAAATATTGATCGAAACCTGGTTTAATCGACTGTTTCAGTGTGGTACCACATTACTATGTGATCCAAACCAGAAAATAACCCAGGATCTGTTCAACGAGTATGTGAAAAACGCGAAAGTATGAGCCTGATGAGGGCAAATCCCAGACATATCCCAGACCTAACTTGCGTTGTGCTCTAAGATATTGATGGAAACCAGGTTTAATTGACTGTTTCAGTGTTGTACTTCATTACTACGTGATGCAATCCAGAAAAAGCCCGGGATCTAGCCATCAAGTATGAGAAATATGCGAAAGAATGAGCCTGATGAGAGCAAATCCCAGACCTAACCTAGACCTAACATGAATTATTCTCTAAAATATTGATCGAGACCAGGTTTAATCGACTGTTTCAGTGTGGTACCACATTACTATGTGATCCAAACCAGAAAATAACCCAGGATCTGTTCAAGGAGTATGTGAAGTGTGCGAAAGTATGAGTCTGATGAGTGAAAATCCCAGACCTAACCTAGACCTAACATGCGTTATCCTCTAAAATATTTATCAAGACCAGGTTTAATTGATTGTTTCAGTGTGGTCCCACATTACTACGAGATCCAAACCAGAAAAAACCCAGGATCTGTTCAACATGTATGAGAAATATGCGAAAGAATGAACCTGATGAGAGTAAATCCCAGACCTAACCTAGACCTAACATGCGTTATCCTCTAAAATATTTATCAAGACCAGGTTTAATTGATTGTTTCAGTGTGGACCCACATTACTACGTGATCCAAACCAGAAAAACCCAGGTTCAGTTCAACAAGTATGTGAAGAATGCGAAAGTATGAGTCTGATGAGTGAAAATCCCAGTGCTAACCTAGACCTAACATGCGTTATCCACTAAAATATTGATCGAAGCCAGGTTTAATCGACTGCTTCAGTGTGGCATCACACTACTACGTGACCCAAACCAGAAAAAACCCATGATCTGTTCAGCAAGTATGTGAAAAACGCGAAACTGTGAGCCTGATGTGGGCAAATCATAGACCTAACCCAGACCTAAGATGCGTTGTCCTCTAAAATATTGATGGAAACCAGGTTTCATTGACTGTTTCAGTGTGGTACCACTTTACTACGTGATCCAATCCAGAAATAGCCCAGGATCTAGCCATGAAGTATGAGAAATATGCGAAAGTAAGAGCCTGATGAGGGCAAATCCTAGACCTATCCCAGACGTAACTTGCGTTATCCTCTAAAATATTGATCGAAACCAGGTTTAATTGACTGTTTCAGCGTGGTACCACATTACTACGTGATACAATCCAGAAACAGCCCAGGATCTAGCCATGAAGTATGAGAAATATGTGAAAGTATGAGCCTGATGAGGGCAAATCCAAGACCTAACCCAGACCTAACATGCGTTATCCTCTAAAATGTTTATCAAGACCAGGTTTAATTGATTGTTTCAGTGTGGTCCCACATTAGTACGTGATCCGAACCAGAAAAAACCCAGGATCTGTTCAACAAGTATGTGAAGAATGCGAAAGTATGAGTCTGATGAGGGCAAATCCCAGACCTATCCCAGACCTAACTTGCGTTATCCTCTAAAATATTGATCGAAACCAGGTTTAATTGACCGTTTCAGTGTGGTACCACATTACCACGTGATCCAAACCAGAAAAAACCCAGGATCCGTTCAACAAGTATGTGAAGAATGCGAAAGTATGAGTCTGATCAGTGAAAATCCCAGGCCTAACCCAGACCTAACATGCGTCATCCTCTAAAATATTGATCAAAACCAGGTTTAATCGACTGTTTCAGTGTGGTCCCACATTACTACGTGATCCAAACCAGAAAAAACCCAGGATCAGTTGAACAAGTATGTGAAGAATGTGAAAGTATGAGTCTGATGAGTGAAAATCCCAGGGCTAACCTAGACCTAACATGCGTCATCCTCTAAAATATTGATCAAAACCAGGTTTAATGGACTGTTTCAGTGTGGTACCACACTACAACGTGACCCAAACCTGAAAAAACCCAGGATCTGTTCAACAAGTATGTGAAAAACGCGAAAGTATGAGCCTGATGAGGGCAAATCCCAGACATATCCCAGACCTAACTTGCGTTGTCCTCTAAGATATTGATGGAAACCAGGTTTAATTGACGGTTTCAGTGTTGTACTTCATTACTACGTGATGCAATCCAGAAAAAGCCCAGGATCTAGCCATCAAGTATGAGAAATATGCGAAAGAATAAGCCTGATGAGAGTAAATCACAGACCTAACCTAGACCTAACATGAATTATTCTCTAAAATATTAATCGAAACCAGGTTTAATTGACCGTTTCAGTGTGGTCCCACATTACTACGTGATCCAAACCAGAAAAAACCCAGGATCCGTTCAACAAGTATGTGAAGAATGCGAAAGTATGAGTCTGATGAGTGAAAATCCCAGGCCTAACCTAGACCTGACATGCGTTATCCTCAAAAATATTGATCGAAACCTGGTTTAATCGACTGTTTCAGTGTGGTACCACATTACTATGTGATCCAAACCAGAAAATAACCCAGGATCTGTTCAACGAGTATGTGAAAAACGCGAAAGTATGAGCCTGATGAGGGCAAATCCCAGACATATCCCAGACCTAACTTGCGTTGTGCTCTAAGATATTGATGGAAACCAGGTTTAATTGACTGTTTCAGTGTTGTACTTCATTACTACGTGATGCAATCCAGAAAAAGCCCAGGATCTAGCCATCAAGTATGAGAAATATGCGAAAGAATGAGCCTGATGAGAGCAAATCCCAGACCTAACCTAGACCTAACATGCGTTATCCTCTAAAATATTGAGCGAAACCAGGTTTAATGGACTGTTTCAGTGTGGTACCACTTTACTACGTGATCCACTCCAGAACTAGCCCAGGAACTAGCCATGAAGTATGAGAAATATGCGAAAGTAAAAACCTGATGAGGGCAAATCCTAGACCTATCCCAGACTTAACTTGCGTTATCCTCTAAAATATTTATCAAGACCAGGTTTAATTGATTGTTTCAGTGTGATACCACATTACTACGTGATCCACACCAGAAAAAACCCAAGATCCGTTCAACAAGTATGTGAAGAATGCGAAAGTATGAGTCTGATGAGGTCAAATCCCAGACCAATCCCAGACTTAACTTGCGTTATCCTCTAAAATATTAATCGAAACCAGGTTTAATCGACTGTTTCAGTGTGGTACCACATTACTATGTGATCCAAACCAGAAAAAACCCAGGATCTGTTCAACGAGTATGTGAAGTGTGCGAAAGTATGAGTCTGATGAGGGCAAATCCCAGACCTATCCCAGACCTAACATGCGTTATCCTCGAAAATATTTATCAAGACCAGGTTTAATTGATTGTTTCAGTGTGGACCCACATTACTACGTGATCCCAACCAGAAAAAACCCAGGATCCGTTCAACAAGTATGTCAAGAATGCGAAAGTATGAGTCTGATGAGCGAAAATCCCAGACCTAACCTAGACCTAACATGCGTTATCCTCTAAAATATTGATCGAAACCAGGTTTAATTGACCGTTTCAGTGTGGTACCACATTACTACGTGATCCAAACCAGAAAAAACCCAGGATCCGTTCAACAAGTATGTGAAGGATGCGAAAGTATGAGTCTGATCAGTGAGAATCTCAGGCCTTACCTAGACCTAACTTGCGTTGTCCTCTAAAATATTGATGGAAACCAGGTTTAATTGACTGTTTCAGTGTTGTACTTCATTACTACGTGATACAATCCAGAAAAAGCAAAGGATCTAGCCATCAAGTATGAGAAATATGCGTAAGAATGAGCCTGATGAGAGCAAATCCCAGACCTAACCTAGACCTAACATGCGTCATCCTCTAAAATATTGATCAAAACCAGGTTTAATGGACTGTTTCAGTGTGGTACCACACTACAACGTGATCCAAACCTGAAAAAACCCAGGATCTGTTCAACAAGTATGTGAAAAACGCGAACGTATGAGCCTGATGAGGGCAAATCCCAGACATATCCCAGACCTAACTTGCGTTGTCCTCTAAGATATTGATGGAAACCAGGTTTAATTGACTGTTTCAGTGTTGTACTTCATTACTACGTGATGCAATCCAGAAAAAGCCCAGGATCTAGCCATCAAGTATGAGAAATATGCGAAAGAATAAGCCTGATGAGAGTAAATCACAGACCTAACCTAGACCTAACATGAATTATTCTCTAAAATATTAATCGAAACCAGGTTTAATTGACTGTTTCAGTGTGGTCCCACATTACTACGTGATCCAAACCAGAGAAAACCCAGGATCCGTTCAACAAGTATGTGAAGAATGCGAAAGTATGAGTCTGATGAGTGAAAATCCCAGGCCTAACCTAGACCTAACATGCGTTATCCTCAAAAATATTGATCGAAACCTGGTTTAATCGACTGTTTCAGTGTGGTACCACATTACTATGTGATCCAAACCAGAAAATAACCCAGGATCTGTTCAACGAGTATGTGAAAAACGCGAAAGTATGAGCCTGATGAGGGCAAATCCCAGACATATCCCAGACCTAACTTGCGTTGTGCTCTAAGATATTGATGGAAACCAGGTTTAATTGACTGTTTCAGTGTTGTACTTCATTACTACGTGATGCAATCCAGAAAAAGCCCGGGATCTAGCCATCAAGTATGAGAAATATGCGAAAGAATGAGCCTGATGAGAGCAAATCCCAGACCTAACCTAGACCTAACATGAATTATTCTCTAAAATATTGATCGAGACCAGGTTTAATCGACTGTTTCAGTGTGGTACCACATTACTACGTGATCCAAACCAGAAAAAACCGAGGATCAGTTCAACAAGTATGTGAAGAATGCGAAAGTATGAGTCTGATGAGTGAAAATCCCAGGGTTATCCTAGACCTAACATGCGTTATCCTCTAAAATATTGATCGAAACCAGGTTTAATCGACTGTTTCAGTGTGGTATCACACTACTACGTGACCCAAACCAGAGAAAACCCATGATCTGTTCAACAAGTATGTGAAAAACGCGAAAGTATGAGCCTGATGAGGGCAAGTCCCAGACCTATCCCAGACCTAACTTGCGTTATCCTCTAAAATATTGATCGAAACCAGGTTGAATTGACCGTTTCAGTGTGGTACCACATTACTACCTGATCCAAACCAGAAAAAACCCAGGATCCGTTCAACAAGTATGTGAAGGATGCGAAAGTATGAGTCTGATCAGTGAGAATCTCAGGCCTTACCTAGACCTAACTTGCGTTGTCCTCTAAAATATTGATGGAAACCAGGTTTAATTGACTGTTTCAGTGTTGTACTTCATTACTACGTGATACAATCCAGAAAAAGCAAAGGATCTAGCCATCAAGTATGAGAAATATGCGTAAGAATGAGCCTGATGAGAGCAAATCCCAGACCTAACCTAGACCTAACATGCGTCATCCTCTAAAATATTGATCAAAACCAGGTTTAATGGACTGTTTCAGTGTGGTACCACACTACAACGTGATCCAAACCTGAAAAAACCCAGGATCTGTTCAACAAGTATGTGAAAAACGCGAACGTATGAGCCTGATGAGAGCAAATCCCAGACCTAACCTAGACCTAACATGCGTTATCCTCTAAAATATTGAGCGAAACCAGGTTTAATGGACTGTTTCAGTGGGGTACCACACTACTTCGTGATCCAAACCAGAAAAAACCCAGGATCTGTTCAACAAGTATGTGAAAAACGCGAAACTGTGAGCCTGATGGGGGCAAATCTTAGACCTAACCCAGACCTAAGATGCGTTATCCTCTAAAATATTTATCCAGACCAGGTTTAATTGACTGTTTCAGCGTGGTACCACATTACTACGTGATCCAAAACAGAAAAAACCCAGGATCTGTTCAACAAGTATGTGAAAAACGCGAAAGTATGAGCCTGATGAGGGCAAATCCTAGACCTATCCCAGACCTAACTTGCGATATCCTCCAAAATATTGATCGAAACCAGGTTTAATTGACTGTTTCAGCGTGGTACCACATTACTACGTGATACAATCCAGAAACAGCCCAGGATCTAGCCATGAAGTATGAGAAATATGCGAAAGTATGAGCCTGATGAGGGCAAATCCTAGACCTAACCCAGACCTAACATGCGTTATCCTCTAAAATATTTATCAAGACCAGGTTTAATTGATTGTTTCAGTGTGGTCCCACATTACTATGTGATCCAAACCAGAAAAAACCCAGGCTCTGTTCAACGAGTATGTGAAGTGTGCGAAAGTATGAGTCTGATGAGGTCAAATCCCAGACCTATCCCAGACCTAACTTGCGTTATCCTCTAAAATATTGATCGAAACCAGGTTAAATCGACTGTTTCAGTGTGGTACCACATTACTACGTGATCCAAACCAGAAAAAACCCAGGATCAGTTCTACAAGTATGTGAAGAATGCGAAAGTATGAGTCTGATGAGTGAAAATCCCAGGGCTAACCTAGACCTAACATGCGTTGTCCTCTAAAATATTGATCCAAACCAGGTTTAATGGACTGTTTCAGTGTGGTACCACACTAGTACGTGATACAAACCAGAAAAAACCCTGGATCTGTTCAACAAGTATGTGAAAAACGCGAAAGAATGAGCCTGATGAGAGCAAATCCCAGACCTAACCTAGACCTAACATGAATTATTCTCTAAAATATTGATCGAAACCAGGTTTAATTGACTGTTTCAGTGTGGTCCCACATTACTACGTGATCCAGACCAGAAAAAACCCAGGATCCGTTCAACAAGTATGTGAAGAATGTGAAAGTATGAGTCTGATGAGTAAAAATCCCAGGCCTAACCTAGACCTAACATGCGTTATCCTCAAGAATATTGATCGAAACCTGGTTTAATCGACTGTTTCAGTGTGGTACCACATTACTATGTGATCCAAACCAGAAAATAACCCAGGATCTGTTCAACGAGTATGTGAAAAACGCGAAAGTATGAGTCTGATGAGGTCAAATCCCAGACCAATCCCAGACTTAACTTGCGTTATCCTCTAAAATATTGATCGAAACCATGTTTAATCGACTGTTTCAGTGTCGTACCACATTACTACGTTATCCAAACCAGAAAATACCCAGGATCTGTTCAACGAGTATGTGAAGTGTGCGAAAGTATGAGTCAGATGAGGGCAAATCCCAGACCTATCCCAGACCTAACATGCGTTATCCTCTAAAATATTTATCAAGACCAGGTTTAATGGACTGTTTCAGTGTGGTACCACACTACTACGTGATCCAAACCAGAAAAAACCCAGGATCTGTTCAACAAGTATGTGGAAAACGCGAAAGTATGAGTCTGATGAGGTCAAATCCCAGACCTATCCCAGACTTATTTTGCGTTATCCTCTAAAATACTGATCGAAACCAGGTTTAATCGACTGTTTCAGTGTGGTACCACATTACTACGTGATCCAAACCAGAAAAAACCCAGGATCCGTTCAACAAGTATGTGAAGAATGCGAAAATCCCCGACCTAACCTAGACCTAACATGCGTTATCCTCTAAAATATTGATCCAAACCAGGTTTAAAGGAATGTTTCAGGGTGGTACCACACTACTACGTGATCCAAACCAGAAAAAACCCAGGATCTGTTCAACAAGTATGTGAAAAACGCGAAAGTATGAGCCTGATGAGGGCAAGTCCCAGGCCTTACCTAGACCTAACTTGCGTTGTCCTCTAAAATAGTGATGGAAACCAGGTTTCATTGACTGTTTCAGTGTGGCACTACATTACTACGTGATGCAATCCAGAAAAAGCCCAGGATCTAGCCATCAAGTATGAGAAATATGCGAAAGAATGAGCCTGATGAGAGCAAATCCCAGACCTAACCTAGACCTAACATGAATTATTCTCTAAAATAATTATCCAGACCAGGTTTCATTGAATGTTACAGTGTGGTACCACTTTACTACGTGATCCAATCCAGAAATAGCCCATCATCTGGCCATGAAGTATGAGAAATATGCGAAAGTAAGAGCCTGATGAGGGCAAATCCTAGACCTATCCCAGACCTAACTTGCGTTATCCTCTAAAATATTGATCGAAACCAGGTTTAATTGACTGTTTCAGCGTGGTACCACATTACTACGTGAACCAAACCTGAGAAAACCCAGGATCCGTTCAACAAGTTTGTTAAAACTGCGACAGTATGACCCTGATGAGGGCAAATCCCAGGCCTAACCTAGACCTAACATGCGTTGTCCTCTAGAATATTGATGGAAACCAGGTTTAATTGACTGTTTCAGTGTTGTACTACATTACTACGTGATGCAATCCAGAAAAAGCCCAGGATTTAGCCATCAAGTATGAGAAATATGCGAAAGAATGAGCCTGATGGGAGCATATCCCTGACCTAACCTAGACCTAACATGAATTATTCTCTAAAATATTGATCAAAACCAGGTTTATTTGACTGTTTCAGTGTGGTACCACATTACTACGTGATCCAATCCAGAAATAGCCCAGGATCTAGCCATGAAGTATGAGAAATATGCGAAAGTATGAGCCTGATGAGGGCAAATCCTAGACCTAACCCAGACCTAACATGCGTTATTCTCTAAAATATTCCTCAAGACCAGGTTTAATTGAATGTCTCAGTGTGGTACCACATTACTACGTTATCAAAACCAGAAAAAACCCAGGATCCGTTCAACAAGTATGTGAAAAACGCTAAACTGTGAGCCTGATGAGGGCAAATCTTAGACCTAACCCAGACCTAAGATGCGATATCCTCTAAAATATTTATCCAGACCAGGTTTCATTGAATGTTTCAGTGTGGTCCCACATTACTACGTGATCCAAACCAGAAGAAACCCAGTATCTGTTCAACATGTATGAGAAATATGCGAAAGTATGACCCTGATGAGGGCAAATCCCAGGCCTAACCTAGACCTAACATGCGTTGTCCTCTAAAATATAGATGGAAACCAGGTTTAATTGACTGTTTCAGTGTTGTACTTCATTACTACGTGATGCAATCCAGAAACAGCCCAGGATCTAGCCATCAAGTATGAGAAATATGCGAAAGAATGAGCCTGATGAGAGCAAATCCCAAACCTAACCTAGACCTAACACGAATTATTCTCTAAAATATTGATCGAAACCAGGTTTAATTGACTGTTTCAGTGTTGTACTTCATTACTACGTGATCCAAACCCGAAAAAACCCAGGATCTGTTCAACATGTATGAGAAATATGCGAAAGAATGAGCCTGATGAGAGCAAATCCTAGACCTAACCTAGAGCTAACATGCGTTATCCTCTAAAATATTGAGCCAAACCAGGTTTAATTGACTGTTTCAGCGTGGTCCCACATTACTACGTGATCCAAACCAGAAAAAACCCAGGATCCGTTCAACAAGTATGTTAAAACTGCGACAGTATGACCCTGATGAGGGCAAATCCCAGGCCTAACCTAGACCTAACATGCGTTGTCCTCTAGAATATTGATGGAAACCAGGTTTAATTGACTGTTTCAGTGTTGCACTTCATTACTACGTGATGCAATCCAGAAAAAGCCCAGGATCTAGCCATCAAGTATGAGAAATATGCGAAAGAATGAACCTGATGAGAGCAAATCCCAGACCTAACCTAGACCTAACATGAATTATTCTCTAAAATATTGATCGAAACCAGGTTTAATTGGCTGTTTCAGTGTTGTACTACATTACTACGTGATGCAATCCAGAAAAAGCCCAGGATCTAGCCATCAAGTATGAGAAATATGCGAAAGAATGAACCTGATGAGAGCAAATCCCAGACCTAACCTAGACCTAACATGAATTATTCTCTAAAATATTGATCGAAACCAGGTTTAATTGACTGTTTCAGTGTTGTACTACATTACTACGTGATGCAATCCAGAAAAAGCCCAGGATTTAGCCATCAAGTATGAGAAATATGCGAAAGAATGAGCCTGATGGGAGCATATCCCTGACCTAACCTAGACCTAACATGAATTATTCTCTAAAATATTGATCAAAACCAGGTTTAATTGAATGTTTCAGTGTGGTACCACATTACTACGTTATCAAAACCAGAAAAAACCCAGGATCCGTTCAACAAGTATGTGAAAAACGCTAAACTGTGAGCCTGATGAGGGCAAATCTTAGACCTAACCCAGACCTAAGATGCGTTATCCTCTAAAATAATTATCCAGACCAGGTTTCATTGAATGTTACAGTGTGGTACCACTTTACTACGTGATCCAATCCAGAAATAGCCCAGGATCTGGCCATGAAGTATGAGAAATATGCGAAAGTAAGAGCCTGATGAGGGCAAATCCTAGACCTATCCCAGACCTAACTTGCGTTATCCTCTAAAATATTGATCGAAACCAGGTTTAATTGACTGTTTCAGCGTGGTACCACATTACTACGTGAACCAAACCTGAGAAAACCCAGGATCCGTTCAACAAGTTTGTTAAAACTGCGACAGTATGACCCTGATGAGGGCAAATCCCAGGCCTAACCTAGACCTAACATGCGTTGTCCTCTAGAATATTGATGGAAACCAGGTTTAATTGACTGTTTCAGTGTTGCACTTCATTACTACGTGATGCAATCCAGAAAAAGCCCAGGATCTAGCCATCAAGTATGAGAAATATGCGAAAGAATGAACCTGATGAGAGCAAATCCCAGACCTAACCTAGACCTAACATGAATTATTCTCTAAAATATTGATCAAAACCAGGTTTAATTGACTGTTTCAGTGTTGTACTACATTACTACGTGATGCAATCCAGAAAAAGCCCAGGATTTAGCCATCAAGTATGAGAAATATGCGAAAGAATGAGCCTGATGGGAGCATATCCCTGACCTAACCTAGACCTAACATGAATTATTCTCTAAAATATTGATCAAAACCAGGTTTATTTGACTGTTTCAGTGTGGTACCACATTACTACGTGATCCAATCCAGAAATAGCCCAGGATCTAGCCATGCAGTATGAGAAATATGCGAAAGTATGAGCCTGATGAGGGCAAATCCTAGACCTAACCCAGACCTAACATGCGTTATTCTCTAAAATATTCCTCAAGACCAGGTTTAATTGAATGTTTCAGTGTGGTACCACATTACTACGTTATCAAAACCAGAAAAAACCCAGGATCCGTTCAACAAGTATGTGAAAAACGCTAAACTGTGAGCCTGATGAGGGCAAATCTTAGACCTAACCCAGACCTAAGATGCGTTATCCTCTAAAATATTTATCCAGACCAGGTTTCATTGAATGTTTCAGTGTGGTCCCACATTACTACGTGATCCAAACCAGAAGAAACCCAGTATCTGTTCAACATGTATGAGAAATATGCGAAAGAATGAGCCTGATGAGAGCAAATCCCAGACCTAGCCTAGACCTAACATGAATTATTCTCTAAAATATTGATCGAAACCAGGTTTAGTCGACTGTTTCAGTGTGGTCCCACATTACTACGTGATCCAAACCAGAAAAAACCCGGGATCCGTTCAACAAGTATGTGAAGAATGCGAAAGTATGGGTCTGATGAGTGAAAATCCCAGGGCAAACCTAGACCTAACATGCGTTATCCTCTAAAATATTGATCCAAACCAGGTTTAATGGACTGTTTCAGTGTGGTACCACTTTACTACGTGATCCAAAGCAGAAAAAACCCTCGATCAGGTCAACATGTATGTTAAAACTGCGGAAGTATGACCCTGATGAGGGCAAATCCCAGGCCTAACCTAGACCTAACATGCGTTGTCCTCTAAAATATAGATGGAAACCAGGTTTAATTGACTGTTTCAGTGTTGTACTTCATTACTACGTGATGCAATCCAGAAAAAGCCCAGGATCTAGCCATCAAGTATGAGAAATATGCGAAAGAATGAGCCTGATGAGAGCAAATTCCAAACCTAACCAAGACCTAACACGAATTATTCTCTAAAATATTGATCGAAACCAGGTTTAATTGACTGTTTCAGTGTTGTACTTCATTACTACGTGATCCAAACCCGAAAAAACCCAGGATCTGTTCAACATGTATGAGAAATATGCGTAAGAATGAGCCTGATGAGAGAAAATCCCAGACCTATCCTAGACCTAACATGAATTATTCTCTAAAATATTGATCGAAAACAGGTATACTTGACTGTTTCAGTGTGGTCCCACATTACTACGTGATCCAAACCAGAAGAAACCCAGGATCCGTACAACAAGTATGTGAAGAATGCGATAGTATGAGTCTGATGAGTGAAAATCCCAGACCTAACCTAGACCAAACATGCGTTATCCTCTAAAATATTGATCCAAACCAGGTTTAATGGACTGTTTCAGCGTGGTACCACACTACTACGTGATCCAAACCAGAAAAAACCCAGGATCTGTTCAACAAGTGTGTGAAAAACGCGAAAGTATGAGCCTGATGAGGGCAAATCCCAGACATATCCCAGACCTAACTTGCGTTGTCCTCTAAGATATTGATGGAAACCAGGTTTAATTGACTGTTTCGGTGTTGTACTTCATTACTACGTGATGCAATCCAGAAAAAGCCCAGGATCTAGCCATCAAGTATGAGAAATATGCGAAAGAATGAGCCTGATGAGAGCAAATCCTAAACCTAACCTAGAGCTAACATGCGTTATCCTCTAAAATATTGAGCCAAACCAGGTTTAATTGACTGTTTCAGCGTGGTCCCACATTACTACGTGATCCAAACCAGAAAAAACCCAGGATCCGTTCAACAAGTATGTGAAGAATGCGAAAGTATGAGTCTGATGAGGTCAAATCCCAGACCTATCCCAGACTTAACTTGCGTTATCCTCTAAAATATTGATCGAAACCAGGTTTAATCGACTGTTTCAGCGTGGTACCACATTACTACGTGATACAATCCAGAAAAAGCCCAGGATCTAGCCATCAAGTATGAGAAATATACGAAAGAATGAGCCTGATGAGAGCAAATCCCAGACCTAGCCTAGACCTAACATGAATTATTCTCTAAAATATTGATCAAAACCAGGTTTAATTGACTGTTTCAGTGTGGTACCACATTACTACGTGATCCAATCCAGAAATAGCCCAGGATCTAGCCATGAAGTATGAGAAATATGCGAAAGTATGAGCCTGATGAGGGCAAATCCTAGACCTAACCCAGACCTAACATGCGTTATTCTGTAAAATTTTTATCAAGACCAGGTTTAATTGAATGTTTCATTGTGGTACCTCATTACTACGTGATCAAAACCAGAAAAAACCCAGGATCCGTTCAACAAGTATGTGAAGAATGCGAAAGTATGAGTCTGTTCAGTGAAAATCTCAGGCCATTCCTAGACCTAACTTGCGTTGTCCTCTAAAATATTGATGGAAACCAGGTTTCATTGACTGTTTCAGTGTGATACTACATTACTACGTGATGCAATCCAGAAAACGCCCACGATCTAGCCATCAAGTATGAGAAATATGCGAAAGAATGAGCCTGATGAGAGCAAATCCCAGACCTAACCTAGAGCTAACATGCGTTATCCTCTAAAATATTGAGCGAAACCAGGTTTAATGGACTGTTTCAATGTGGTACCACACTACTTCGTGAACCAACCCAGAAAAATCCCAGGATCTGTTCAACATGTATGAGAAATATGCGAAAGAATGAGCCTGATGAGAGCTTAGCCCAGACCTATCCTAGACCTAACATGAATTATTCTCTAAAATATTGATCGAAAACAGGTTTAATTGACTGTTTCAGTGTTGTACTTCATTACTACGTGATGCAATCCAGAAAAAGCCCAGGAGCTAGCCATCAAGTATGAGAAATATGCGGAAGAATGAGCCTGATGAGAGCAAATCCCAGGCCTAACCTAGACCTAACATGAATTATTCTCTAAAATATTGATCGAAACCAGGTTTACTTGACTGCTTCAGTGTGGTCCCACATTACTACGTGATCCAAACCAGAAAAAACCCAGGATCTGTTCAACAAGTATGTGAAAAATGCGAAAGTATGAGCCTGATGAGGGCAAATCCCAGACATATCCCAGACCTAACTTGCGTTGTCCTCTAAGATATTGATGGAAACCAGGTTTAATTGACAGTTTCAGTGTTGTACTTCGTTACTACGTGATCCAAACCAGAAAAAACCCAGGATCCGTTCAACAAGTATGTGAAGAATGCGAAAGTATGAGTCTGATGAGGGAAAATCCCAGGCCTAACCTAGACCTAACATGCGTTATCCTCTAAAATATTGATCGAAACCAGGTTTAATCGACTGTTTCAGCGTGGTACCACGTTACTACGTGATACAATCCAGAAACAGCCCAGGATCTAGCCATGAAGTATGAGAAATATGCGAAAGTATGAGCCTGATGAGGGCAAATCCTAGACCTAACCCAAACCTAACATGCGTTATCCTCTAAAATATTTATCAAGACCAGGTTTAATTGACTGTTTCAGTGTTGTACTACATTACTACGTGATGCAATCCAGAAAAAGCCCAGGATTTAGCCATCAAGTATGAGAAATATGCGAAAGAATGAGCCTGATGGGAGCATATCCCTGACCTAACCTAGACCTAACATGAATTATTCTCTAAAATATTGATCAAAACCAGGTTTATTTGACTGTTTCAGTGTGGTACCACATTACTACGTGATCCAATCCAGAAATAGCCCAGGATCTAGCCATGAAGTATGAGAAATATGCGAAAGTATGAGCCTGATGAGGGCAAATCCTAGACCTAACCCAGACCTAACATGCGTTATTCTCTAAAATATTCCTCAAGACCAGGTTTAATTGAATGTTTCAGTGTGGTACCACATTACTACGTTATCAAAACCAGAAAAAACCCAGGATCCGTTCAACAAGTATGTGAAAAACGCTAAACTGTGAGCCTGATGAGGGCAAATCTTAGACCTAACCCAGACCTAAGATGCGTTATCCTCTAAAATATTTATCCAGACCAGGTTTCATTGAATGTTTCAGTGTGGTCCCACATTACTACGTGATCCAAACCAGAAGAAACCCAGTATCTGTTCAACATGTATGAGAAATATGCGAAAGAATGAGCCTGATGAGAGCAAATCCCAGACCTAACCTAGACCTAACACGAATTATTCTCTAAAATATTGATCGAAACCAGGTTTAGTCGACTGTTTCAGTGTGGTCCCACATTACTACGTGATCCAAACCAGAAAAAACCCGGGATCCGTTCAACAAGTATGTGAAGAATGCGAAAGTATGGGTCTGATGAGTGAAAATCCCAGGGCAAACCTAGACCTAACATGCGTTATCCTCTAAAATATTGATCCAAACCAGGTTTAATGGACTGTTTCAGTGTGGTACCACTTTACTACGTGATCCAAAGCAGAAAAAACCCTCGATCAGGTCAACATGTATGTTAAAACTGCGGAAGTATGACCCTGATGAGGGCAAATCCCAGGCCTAACCTAGACCTAACATGCGTTGTCCTCTAAAATATAGATGGAAACCAGGTTTAATTGACTGTTTCAGTGTTGTACTTCATTACTACGTGATGCAATCCAGAAAAAGCCCAGGATCTAGCCATCAAGTATGAGAAATATGCGAAAGAATGAGCCTGATGAGAGCAAATCCCAAACCTAACCTAGACCTAACACGAATTATTCTCTAAAATATTGATCGAAACCAGGTTTAATTGACTGTTTCAGTGTTGTACTTCATTACTACGTGATCCAAACCCGAAAAAACCCAGGATCTGTTCAACATGTATGAGAAATATGCGTAAGAATGAGCCTGATGAGAGAAAATCCCAGACCTATCCTAGACCTAACATGAATTATTCTCTAAAATATTGATCGAAAACAGGTATACTTGACTGTTTCAGTGTGGTCCCACATTACTACGTGATCCAAACCAGAAGAAACCCAGGATCCGTACAACAAGTATGTGAAGAATGCGATAGTATGAGTCTGATGAGTGAAAATCCCAGACCTAACCTAGACCAAACATGCGTTATCCTCTAAAATATTGATCCAAACCAGGTTTAATGGACTGTTTCAGCGTTGTACCACACTACTACGTGATCCAAACCAGAAAAAACCCAGGATCTGTTCAACAAGTGTGTGAAAAACGCGAAAGTATGAGCCTGATGAGGGCAAATCCCAGACATATCCCAGACCTAACTTGCGTTGTCCTCTAAGATATTGATGGAAACCAGGTTTAATTGACTGTTTCGGTGTTGTACTTCATTACTACGTGATGCAATCCAGAAAAAGCCCAGGATCTAGCCATCAAGTATGAGAAATATGCGAAAGAATGAGCCTGATGAGAGCAAATCCTAAACCTAACCTAGAGCTAACATGCGTTATCCTCTAAAATATTGAGCCAAACCAGGTTTAATTGACTGTTTCAGCGTGGTCCCACATTACTACGTGATCCAAACCAGAAAAAACCCAGGATCCGTTCAACAAGTATGTGAAGAATGCGAAAATATGAGTCTGATGAGGTCAAATCCCAGACCTATCCCAGACTTAACTTGCGTTATCCTCTAAAATATTGATCGAAACCAGGTTTAATCGACTGTTTCAGCGTGGTACCACATTACTACGTGATACAATCCAGAAAAAGCCCAGGATCTAGCCATCAAGTATGAGAAATATACGAAAGAATGAGCCTGATGAGAGCAAATCCCAGACCTAGCCTAGACCTAACATGAATTATTCTCTAAAATATTGATCAAAACCAGGTTTAATTGACTGTTTCAGTGTGGTACCACATTACTACGTGATCCAATCCAGAAATAGCCCAGGATCTAGCCATGAAGTATGAGAAATATGCGAAAGAATGAACCTGATGAGAGCAAATCCCAGACCTAACCTAGACCTAACATGAATTATTCTCTAAAATATTGATCGAAACCAGGTTTAATTGACTGTTTCAGTGTTGTACTACATTACTACGTGTTGCAATCCAGAAAAAGCCCAGGATCTAGCCATGAAGTATGAGAAATATGCGAAAGTATGGGCCTGATGAGGGCAAATCCTAGATCTAACCCAGACCTAACATGTGTTATTCTGTACAATTTTTATCAAGACCAGGTTTAATTGAATGTTTCATTGTGGTACCTCATTACTACGTGATCAAAACCAGAAAAAACCCAGGATCCGTTCAACAAGTATGTGAAGAATGCGAAAGTCTGAGTCTGATCAGTGGAAATCTCAGGCCTAACCTAGACCTAACATGCGTTATCCTCTAAAATATTGATCGAAACCTGGTTTAATCGACTGTTTCAGTGTGGTACCACATTACTACGTGAACCAAACCAGAAAAAACCCAGGATCCGTTCAACAAGTATGTTAAAACTGCGACAGTATGACCCTGATGAGGGCAAATCTCAGGCCTAACCTAGACCTAACATGCGTTGTCCTCTAGAATATTGATGGAAACCAGGTTTAATTGACTGTTTCAGTGTTGCACTTCATTACTACGTGATGCAATCCAGAAAAAGCCCAGGATCTAGTCATCAAGTATGAGAAATATGCGAAAGAATGAACCTGATGAGAGCAAATCCCAGACCTAACCCCTAGACCTAACATGAATTATTCTCTAAAATATCGATCGAAACCAGGTTTAATTGACTGTTTCAGTGTTGTACTACATTACTACGTGATGCAATCCAGAAAAAGCCCAGGATTTAGCCATCAAGTATGAGAAATATGCGAAAGAATGAGCCTGATGGGAGCAAATCCCTGACCTAACCTAGACCTAACATGAATTATTCTCTAAAATATTGATCAAAACCAGGTTTATTTGACTGTTTCAGTGTGGTACCACATTACTACGTGATGCAATCCAGAAATAGCCCAGGATCTAGCCATGAAGTATGAGAAATATGCGAAAGTATGAGCCTGATGAGGGCAAATCCTAGACCTAACCCAGACCTAACATGCGTTATTCTCTAAAATATTTATCAAGACCAGGTTTAATTGAATGTTTCAGTGTGGTACCACATTACTACGTGATCAAAACCAGAAAAAACCCAGGATCTGTTCAAGAAGTATGTGAAAAACGCTAAATTTTGAGCCTGATGAGGGCAAATCTTAGACCTAACCCAGACCTAAGATGCGTTATCCTCTAAAATATTTATCCAGACCAGGTTTCATTGAATGTTTCAGTGTGGTCCCACATTACTACGTGATCCAAACCAGAAGAAACCCAGTATCTGTTCAACATGTATGAGAAATATGCGAAAGAATGAGCCTGATGAGAGCAAATCCCAGACCTAACCTAGACCTAACATGAATTATTCTCTAAAATATTGATCGAAACCAGGTTTAGTCGACTGTTTCAGTGTGGTCCCACATTACTACGTGATCCAAACCAGAAATAACCCAGGATCCGTTCAACAAGTATGTGAAGAATGCGAAAGTATGGGTCTGATGAGTGAAAATCCCAGGGCAAACCTAGACCTAACATGCGTTATCCTCTAAAATATTGATCCAAACCAGGTTTAATGGACTGTTTCAGTGTGGTACCACTTTACTACGTGATCCAAAGCAGAAAAAACCCTCGATCAGGTCAACATGTATGTTAAAACTGCGGAAGTATGACCCTGATGAGGGCAAATCCCAGGCCCTAACCTAGACATAACATGCGTTGTCCTCTAAAATATAGATGGAAACCAGGTTTAATTGACTGTTTCAGTGTTGTACTTCATTACTACGTGATGCAATCCAGAAAAAGCCCAGGATCTAGCCATCAAGTATGAGAAATATGCGAAAGAATGAGCCTGATGAGAGCAAATCCCAAACCTAACCTAGACCTAACACGAATTATTCTCTAAAATATTGATCGAAACCAGGTTTAATTGACTGTTTCAGTGTTGTACTTCATTACTACGTGATCCAAACCCGAAAAAACCCAGGATCTGTTCAACATGTATGAGAAATATGCGTAAGAATGAGCCTGATGAGAGCAAATCCCAGACCTATCCTAGACCTAACATGAATTATTCTCTAAAATATTGATCGAAAACAGGTATACTTGACTGTTTCAGTGTGGTCCCACATTACTACGTGATCCAAACCAGAAAAAGCCCAGGATCTAGCCATCAAGTATGAGAAATATGCGAAAGAATAAGCCTGATGAGAGTAAATCACAGACCTAACCTAGACCTAACATGAATTATTCTCTAAAATATTAATCGAAACCAGGTTTAATTGACTGTTTCAGTGTGGTCCCACATTACTACGTGATCCAAACCAGAGAAAACCCAGGATCTGTTCAACAAGTGTGTGAAAAACGCGAAAGTATGAGCCTGATGAGGGCAAATCCCAGACATATCCCAGACCTAACTTGCGTTGTCCTCTAAGATATTGATGGAAACCAGGTTTAATTGACTGTTTCGGTGTTGTACTTCATTACTACGTGATGCAATCCAGAAAAAGCGCAGGATCTAGCCATCAAGTATGAGAAATATGCGAAAGAATGAGCCTGATGAGAGCAAATCCTAGACCTAACCTAGAGCTAACATGCGTTATCCTCTAAAATATAGAGCCAAACCAGGTTTAATTGACTGTTTCAGCGTGGTCCCACATTACTACGTGATCCAAACCAGAAAAAACCCAGGATCCGTTCAACAAGTATGTGAAGAATGCGAAAGTATGAGTCTGATGAGGTCAAATCCCAGACCTATCCCAGACTTAACTTGCGTTATCCTCTAAAATATTGATCGAAACCAGGTTTAATCGACTGTTTCAGCGTGGTACCACATTACTACGTGATACAATCCAGAAAAAGCCCAGGATCTAGCCATCAAGTATGAGAAATATACGAAAGAATGAGCCTGATGAGAGCAAATCTCAGACCTAACCTAGACCTAACATGAATTATTCTCTAAAATATTGATCAAAACCAGGTTTAATTGACTGTTTCAGTGTGATACCACATTACTACGTGATCCAATCCAGAAATAGCCCAGGATCTAGCCATGAAGTATGAGAAATATGCGAAAGTATGAGCCTGATGAGGGCAAATCCTAGACCTAACCCAGACCTAACATGCGTTATTCTGTAAAATTTTTATCAAGACCAGGTTTAATTGAATGTTTCATTGTGGTACCTCATTACTACGTGATCAAAACCAGAAAAAACCCAGGATCCGTTCAACAAGTATGTGAAGAATGCGAAAGTATGAGTCTGTTCAGTGAAAATCTCAGGCCTTTCCTAGACCTAACTTGCGTTGTCCTCTAAAATATTGATGGAAACCAGGTTTCATTGACTGTTTCAGTGTGATACCACATTACTACGTGATGCAATCCAGAAAACGCCCAGGATCTAGCCATCAAGTATGAGAAATATGCGAAAGAATGAGCCTGATGAGAGCAAATCCCAGACCTAACCTAGAGCTAACATGCGTTATCCTCTAAAATATTGAGCCAAACCAGGTTTAATGGACTGTTTCAGTGTGGTACCACACTACTTCGTGAACCAACCCAGAAAAATCCCAGGATCTGTTCAACATGTATGAGAAATATGCGAAAGAATGAGCCTGATGAGAGCTTAGCGCAGACCTATCCTAGACCTAACATGAATTATTCTCTAAAATATTGATCGGAAACAGGTTTAATTGACTGTTTCAGTGTTGTACTTCATTACTACGTGATGCAATCCAGAAAAAGCCCAGGAGCTAGCCATCAAGTATGAGAAATATGCGAAAGAATGAGCCTGATGAGAGCAAGTCCCAGGCCTAACCTAGACCTAACATGAATTATTCTCTAAAATATTGATCGAAACCAGGTTTACTTGACTGCTTCAGTGTGGTCCAACATTACTACGTGATCCAAACCAGAAAAAACCCAGGATCCGTTCAACAAGTATGTGAAGAATGCGAAAGTATGAGTCTGATGAGGGAAAATCCCAGGCCTAACCTAGACCTAACATGCGTTATCCTCTAAAATATTGATCGAAACCAGGTTTCATTGACTGTTTCAGTGTGATACTACATTACTACGTGATGCAATCCAGAAAACGCCCACGATCTAGCCATCAAATATGAGAAATATGCGAAAGAATGAGCCTGATGAGAGCAAATCCCAGACCTAACCTAGAGCTAACATGCGTTATCCTCTAAAATATTGAGCGAAACCAGGTTTAATGGACTGTTTCAATGTGGTACCACACTACTTCGTGAACCAACCCAGAAAAATCCCAGGATCTGTTCAACATGTATGAGAAATATGCGAAAGAATGAGCCTGATGAGAGCTTAGCCCAGACCTATCCTAGACCTAACATGAATTATTCTCTAAAATATTGATCGAAACCAGGTTTAATTGAGAGTTTCAGTGCTGTACTTCGTTACTACGTGATCCAAACCAGAAAAAACCCAGGATCCGTTCAACAAGTATGTGAAGAATGCGAAAGTATGAGTCTGATGAGGGAAAATCCCAGGCCTAACCTAGACCTCACATGCGTTATCCTCTAAAATATTGATCGAAACCAGGTTTAATCGACTGTTTCAGCGTGGTACCACGTTACTACGTGATACAATCCAGAAACAGCCCAGGATCTAGCCATGAAGTATGAGAAATATGCGAAAGTATGAGCCTGATGAGGGCAAATCCTAGACCTAACCCAAACCTAACATGCGTTATCCTCTAAAATATTTATCAAGACCAGGTTTAATTGAATGTTTCAGTGTGGTACCACATTACTACGTGATCCAATCCAGAAATAGCCCAGGATCTAGCCATGAAGTATGAGAAATATGCGAAAGAATGAACCTGATGAGAGCAAATCCCAGACCTAACCTAGACCTAACATGAATTATTCTCTAAAATATTGATCGAAACCAGGTTTAATTGACTGTTTCAGTGTTGTACTACATTACTACGTGATGCAATCCAGAAAAAGCCCAGGATCTAGCCATGAAGTATGAGAAATATGCGAAAGTATGGGCCTGATGAGGGCAAATCCTAGATCTAACCCAGACCTAACATGTGTTATTCTGTACAATTTTTATCAAGACCAGGTTTAATTGAATGTTTCATTGTGGTACCTCATTACTACGTGATCAAAACCAGAAAAAACCCAGGATCCGTTCTACAAGTATGTGAAGAATGCGAAAGTATGAGTCTGATCAGTGAAAATCTCAGGCCTAACCTAGACCTAACATGCGTTATCCTCTAAAATATTGATCGAAACCTGGTTTAATCGACTGTTTCAGTGTGGTACCACATTACTATGTGATCCAAACCAGAAAATAACCCAGGATCCGTTCAACAAGTATGTTAAAACTGCGACAGTATGACCCTGATGAGGGCAAATCCCAGGCCTAACCTAGACCTAACATGCGTTGTCCTCTAGAATATTGATGGAAACCAGGTTTAATTGACTGTTTCAGTGTTGCACTTCATTACTACGTGATGCAATCCAGAAAAAGCCCAGGATCTAGCCATCAAGTATGAGAAATATGCGAAAGGATGAACCTGATGAGAGCAAATCCCAGACCTAACCCAAACCTAACATGCGTTATCCTCTAAAATATTTATCAAGACCAGGTTTAATTGAATGTTTCAGTGTGGTACCACATTACTACGTGAACCAAACCAGAAAAAACCCAGGATCCGTTCAACAAGTATGTTAAAACTGCGACAGTATGACCCTGATGAGGGCAAATCTCAGGCCTAACCTAGACCTAACATGCGTTGTCCTCTAGAATATTGATGGAAACCAGGTTTAATTGACTGTTTCAGTGTTGCACTTCATTACTACGTGATGCAATCCAGAAAAAGCCCAGGATCTAGCCATCAAGTATGAGAAATATGCGAAAGAATGAACCTGATGAGAGCATATCCTAGACCTAACCTAGACCTAACATGAATTATTCTCTAAAATATTGATCGAAACCAGGTTTAATTGACTGTTTCAGTGTTGTACTACATTACTACGTGATGCAATCCAGAAAAAGCCCAGGATTTAGCCATCAAGTATGAGAAATATGCGAAAGAATGAGCCTGATGGGAGCAAATCCCTGACCTAACCTAGACCTAACATGAATTATTCTCTAAAATATTGATCAAAACCAGGTTTATTTGACTGTTTCAGTGTGGTACCACATTACTACGTGATGCAATCCAGAAATAGCCCAGGATCTAGCCATGAAGTATGAGAAATATGCGAAAGTATGAGCCTGATGAGGGCAAATCCTAGACCTAACCCAGACCTAACATGCGTTATTCTCTAAAATATTTATCAAGACCAGGTTTAATTGAATGTTTCAGTGTGGTACCACATTACTACGTGATCAAAACCAGAAAAAACCCAGGATCCGTTCAACAAGTATGTGAAAAACGCTAAACTGTGAGCCTGATGAGGGCAAATCTTAGACCTAACCCAGACCTAAGATGCGTTATCCTCTAAAATATTTATCCAGACCAGGTTTAATGGACTGTTTCAGTGTGGTACCACACTACTTCGTGATCCAAACCAGAGAAAGCCCAGGATCTGTTCAAGAAGTATGTGAAAAACGCTAAACTGTGAACCTGATGAGGGCAAATCTTAGACCTAACCAAGACCTAAGATGCGTTATCCTCTAAAATATTTATCCAGACCAGGTTTAATGGACTGTTTCAGTGTGGTACCACACTACTTCGTGATCCAAGCCAGAGAAAGCCCAGGATCAGTTCAAGAAGTATGTGAAAAACGCTAAATTGTGAGCCTGATGAGGGCAAATCTTAGACCTAACCCAGACCTAAGATGCGTTATCCTCTAAAATATTTATCCAGACCAGGTTTCATTGAATGTTTCAGTGTGGTCCCACATTACTACGTGATCCAAACCAGAAAAAACCCAGTATCTGTTCAACATGTATGAGAAATATGCGAAAGAATGAGCCTGATGAGAGCAAATCCCAGACCTAACCTAGACCTAACATGAATTATTCTCTAAAATATTGATCGAAACCAGGTTTAGTCGACTGTTTCAGTGTGGTCCCACATTACTACGTGATCCAAACCAGAAAAAACCCGGGATCCGTTCAACAAGTATATGAAGAATGCGAAAGTATGAGTCTGATGAGGTCAAATCCCAGACCTATCCCAGACTTAACTTGCGTTATCCTCTAAAATATTGATCGAAACCAGGTTTAATCGACTGTTTCAGCGTGGTACCACATTACTACGTGATACAATCCAGAAACAGCCCAGGATCTAGCCATGAAGTATGAGAAATATGCGTAAGAATGAGCCTGATGAGAGCAAATCCCAGACCTATCCTAGACCTAACATGAATTATTCTCTAAAATATTGATCGAAAACAGGTATACTTGACTGTTTCAGTGTGGCCCCACATTACTACGTGATCCAAACCAGAAGAAACCCAGGATCCGTTCAACAAGTATGTGAAGAATGCGAAAGTATGAGTCTGATGGGTGAAAATCCCAGGCCTAACCTAGACCTAACATGCGTTATCCTCTAAAATATTGATCGAAACCTGGTTTAATCGACTGTTTCAGTGTGGTACCACATTACTATGTGATCCAAACCAGAAAATAACCCAGGATCTGTTCAAGGAGTATGTGAAGTGTGCGAAAGTATGAGTCTGATGCGGTCATATCCCAGACCTCTCCCAGACCTAACTTGCGTTATCCTCTAAAATATTGATCGAAACCAGGTTTAATCGACTGTTTCAGTGTGGTACCACATTACTACGTGCTCCAAACCAGAAAAAACCCAGGATCCGTTCAACAAGTATGTGAAGAATGCGATAGTATGAGTCTGATGAGGTCACATCCCAGACCTAACCTAGACCTACCATGCGTTATCCTCTAAAATATTGATCCAAACCAGGTTTAATGGACTGTTTCAGCGTGGTACCACACTACTACGTGATCCAAACCAGAAAAAACCCAGGATCTGTTCAACAAGTGTGTGAAAAACGCGAAAGTATGAGCCTGATGAGGGCAAATCCCAGACATATCCCAGACCTAACTTGCGTTGTCCTCTAAGATATTGATGGAAACCAGGTTTAATTGACTGTTTCGGTGTTGTACTTCATTACTACGTGATGCAATCCAGAAAAAGCCCAGGATCTAGCCATCAAGTATGAGAAATATGCGAAAGAATGAGCCAGATGAGAGCAAATACCGGACCTAACCTAGACCTTACATGCGCTATCCTCTAAAATATTGAGCGAAACCAGGTTTAATGGACTGTTTCAGTGTGGTACCACACTACTTCGTGATCCAAACCAGAAAAAACCCAAGATCAGTTCAACAAGTATGTGAAAAACGCTAAACTGTGAGCCTGATGAGGGCAAATCTTAGACCTAACCCAGACCTAAGATGCGTTATCCTCTAAAATATTTATCCAGACCAGGTTTCATTGAATGTTTCAGTGTGGTACCACTTTACTACGTGATCCAATCCAGAAATAGCCCCGGATCTAGCCATGAAGAATGAGAAATATGCGAAAGTAAGAGCCTGATGGGGGCAAATCCTAGACCTATCCCAGACCTAACTTGCGTTATCCTCTAAAATATTGATCGAAACCAGGTTTAATTGACTGTTTCAGCGTGGTCCCACATTACTACGTGATCCAAACCAGAAAAAACCCAGGATCCGTTCAACAAGTATGTGAAGAATGCGAAAGTATGAGTCTGATGAGGTCAAATCCCAGACCTATCCCAGACTTAACTTGCGTTATCCTCTAAAATATTGATCGAAACCAGGTTTAATCGACTGTTTCAGCGTGGTACCACATTACTACGTGATCCAATCCAGAAATAGCCCAGGATCTAGCCATCAAGTATGAGAAATATACGAAAGAATGAGCCTGATGAGAGCAAATCCCAGACCTAACCTAGACCTAACATGAATTATTCTCTAAAATATTGATCAAAACCAGGTTTAATTGACTGTTTCAGTGTGGTACCACATTACTACGTGATCCAATCCAGAAATAGCCCAGGATCTAGCCATGAAGTATGACAAATATGCGAAAGTATGAGCCTGATGAGGGCAAATCCTAGACCTAACCCAGACCTAACATGCGTTATTCTGTAAAATTTTTATCAAGACCAGGTTTAATTGAATGTTTCATTGTGGTACCTCATTACTACGTGATCAAAACTAGAAAAAACCCAGGATCCGTTCAACAAGTATGTGAAGAATGCGAAAGTATGAGTCTGTTCAGTGAAAATCTCAGGCCTTACCTAGACCTAACTTGCGTTGTCCTCTAAAATATTGATGGAAACCAGGTTTCATTGACTGTTTCAGTGTGATACTACATTACTACGTGATGCAATCCAGAAAACGCCCAGGATGTAGCCATCAAGTATGAGAAATATGCGATAGAATGAGCCTGATGAGAGCAAATCCCAGACCTAACCTAGAGCTAACATGCGTTATCCTCTAAAATATTGAGCGAAACCAGGTTTAATGGACTGTTTCAGTGTGGTACCACACTACTTCGTGATCCAAACCAGAAAAAACCCAGGATCTGTTCAACAAGTATGTGAAAAACGCGAAAGTATGAGCCTGATGAGGGCAAATCCCAGACATATCCCAGACCTAACTTGCGTTGTCCTCTAAGATATTGATGGAAACCGGGTTTAATTGACTGTTTCAGTGTTATACTTCATTACTACGTGATGCAATCCAGAAAAAGCCCAGGAGCTAACCTTCAAGTATGAGAAATATGCGAAAGAATGAGCCTGATGAGAGCATATCCCAGGCCTAACCTAGACCTAACATGAATTATTCTCTAAAATATTGATCGAAACCAGGTTTAATTGACTGTTTCAGTGTGGTCCCACATTACTACGTGATCCAAACCAGAAAAAACCCAGGATCCGTTCAACAAGTATGTGAAGAATGCGAAAGTATGAGTCTGATGAGGTCAAATCCCAGGCCTAACCTAGACCTAACATGAGTTATCCTCAAAAATATTGATCGAAACCTGGTTTAATCGACTGTTTCAGTGTGGTACCACATTACTATGTGATCCAAACCAGAAAATAACCCAGGATCTGTTCAACGAGTATGCGAAGTGTGCGAAAGTATGAGTCTGATGAGGTCAAATCCCAGACCATTCCTAGACTTAACTTGCGTTATCCTCTAAAATATTGATCGAAACCAGGTTTAATCGACTGTTTCAATGTGGTACCACATTACTACGTGATCCAAACCAGAAAGAACCCAGGATCTAGCCATCAAGTATGTGAAGAATGCGAAAGTATGAGTCTGATGAGTGAAAATCCGGGGCCTAACCTAGACCTAACATGCGTTGTCCTCTAAGATATTGATGGAAACCAGGTTTAATTGACTGTTTCAGTGTGGTACCACACTACTACGTGATCCAAACCAGAAAAACCCCAGGATCTGTTCAACAAGTATGTGAAAAACGCGAAAGTATGAGTCTGATGAGTGAAAATCCCAGGCCTAACCTAGACCTAACATGCGTTATCCTCAAAAATATTGATCGAAACCAGGTTTAATCGACTGTTTCAGTGTGGTACCACATTACTACGTGATCCAAACCAGAAAAACCCCAGGATCTGTTCAACAAGTATGTGAAAAACGCGAAAGTATGAGCCTGATGAGCGCAAATCCCAGACATATCCCAGACCTAACTTGCGTTGTCCTCTAAGATATTGATGGAACCCAGGTTTAATTGACTGTTTCAGTGTTGTACTTCGTTACTACGTGATGCAATCCAGAAAAAGCCCAGGATCTAGCCATCAAGTATGAGAAGTATGCGAAAGAATAAGCCTGATGAGGGCAAATCCCAGACCTAACCCAGACCTAACATGCGTTGTCCTCTAAGATATTGATGGAAACCAGGTTTAATTGACTGTTTCAGTGTGGTACCACACTACTACGTGATCCAAACCAGAAAAACCCCAGGATCTGTTCAACAAGTATGTGAAAAACGCGAAAGTATGAGCCTGATGAGCGCAAATCCCAGACATATCCCAGACCTAACTTGCGTTGTCCTCTAAGATATTGATGGAACCCAGGTTTAATTGACTGTTTCAGTGTTGTACTTCGTTACTACGTGATGCAATCCAGAAAAAGCCCAGGATCTAGCCATCAAGTATGAGAAATATGCGAAAGAATAAGCCTGATGAGGGCAAATCCCAGACCTAACCCAGACCTAACATGCGTTGTCCTCTAAGATATTGATGGAAACCAGGTTTAATTGACTGTTTCAGTGTGGTACCACACTACTACGTGATCCAAACCAGAAAAACCCCAGGATCTGTTCAACAAGTATGTGAAAAACGCGAAAGTATGAGTCTGATGAGTGAAAATCCCAGGCCTAACCTAGACCTAACATGCGTTATCCTCAAAAATATTGATCGAAACCAGGTTTAATCGACTGTTTCAGTGTGGTACCACATTACTACGTGATCCAAACCAGAAAAAACCCAGGGTCCTTTCAACAGGTATGTGAAGACTGCGAAAGTATGAGTCTGATGAGTGAAAATCCCAGACCTAACCCAGACCTAACATGCGTGGTCCTCTAAGATATTGATGGAAACCAGGTTTAATTGACTGTTTCAGTGTTGTATTTCATTACTACGTGATGCAATCCAGAAAAAGCCCAGGATCTAGCCATGAAGTATGAGAAATATGCGAAAGTATGAGCCTGATGAGGGCAAATCCTAGACCTAACCCAGACCAAACATGCGTTAGCCTCTAAAATATTTATCAAGACCAGGTTTAATTGAATGTTTCAGTGTGGTACCACATTACTGTGTGATCAATCCAGAAAAAGCCCAGGATCTAGCCATCAAGTTTGAGAAATATGCGAAAGATTGAGCCTGATGAGGGCAAATCCCAGACCTAACCTAGACCTAACATGAATTATTCTCTAAAATATTGATCGAAACCAGGTTTAATTGACTGTTTCAGTGTGGTCCCACATAACTACGTGATCCAAACCAGAAAAAACCCAGGATCCGTTCAACAGGTATGTGAAGACTGCGAAAGTATGAGTCTGATGAGTGAAAATCCCAGACCTAACCTAGACCTAACATGCGTTGTCCTCTAAGATATTGATGGAAACCAGGTTTAATTGACTGTTTCAGTGTTGTACTTCATTACTACGTGATGCAATCCAGAAAAAGCCCAGGATCTAGCCATGAAGTATGAGAAATATGCGAAAGTATGAGCCTGATGAGGGCAAATCCTAGACCTAACCCAGACCTAACATGCGTTAGCCTCTAAAATATTTATCAAGACCAGGTTTAATTGAATGTTTTAGTGTGGTACCACATTACTATGTGATGCAATCCAGAAAAAGCCCAGGATCTAGCCATCAAGTTTGAGAAATATGCGAAAGATTGAGCCTGATGAGGGCAAATCCCAGACCTAACCTAGACCTAACATGAATTATTCTCTAAAATATTGATCGAAACCAGGTTTAATTGACTGTTTCAGTGTGGTCCCACATTACTACGTGATCCAAACCAGAAAAAACCTAGGATCCGTTCAACAAGTATGTGAAGAATGTGAAAGTATGAGTCTAATGAGTGAAAATCCCAGGCCTAACCTAGACCTAACATGCGTTATCCTCAAAAATATTGATCGAAACCAGGTTTAATCGACTGTTTCAGCGTGGTACCACGTTACTACGTGATACAATCCAGAAACAGCCCAGGATCTAGCCATGAAGTATGAGAAATATGCGAAAGTATGAGCCTGATGAGGGCAAATCCTAGACCTAACCCAAACCTAACATGCGTTATCCTCTAAAATATTTATCAAGACCAGGTTTAATTGAATGTTTCAGTGTGGTACCACATTACTACGTGATCCAATCCAGAAATAGCCCAGGATCTAGCCATGAAGTATGAGAAATATGCGAAAGAATGAACCTGATGAGAGCAAATCCCAGACCTAACCTAGACCTAACATGAATTATTCTCTAAAATATTGATCGAAACCAGGTTTAATTGACTGTTTCAGTGTTGTACTACATTACTACGTGATGCAATCCAGAAAAAGCCCAGGATCTAGCCATGAAGTATGAGAAATATGCGAAAGTATGGGCCTGATGAGGGCAAATCCTAGATCTAACCCAGACCTAACATGTGTTATTCTGTACAATTTTTATCAAGACCAGGTTTAATTGAATGTTTCATTGTGGTACCTCATTACTACGTGATCAAAACCAGAAAAAACCCAGGATCCGTTCTACAAGTATGTGAAGAATGCGAAAGTATGAGTCTGATCAGTGAAAATCTCAGGCCTAACCTAGACCTAACATGCGTTATCCTCTAAAATATTGATCGAAACCTGGTTTAATCGACTGTTTCAGTGTGGTACCACATTACTATGTGATCCAAACCAGAAAATAACCCAGGATCCGTTCAACAAGTATGTTAAAACTGCGACAGTATGACCCTGATGAGGGCAAATCCCAGGCCTAACCTAGACCTAACATGCGTTGTCCTCTAGAATATTGATGGAAACCAGGTTTAATTGACTGTTTCAGTGTTGCACTTCATTACTACGTGATGCAATCCAGAAAAAGCCCAGGATCTAGCCATCAAGTATGAGAAATATGCGAAAGGATGAACCTGATGAGAGCAAATCCCAGACCTAACCCAAACCTAACATGCGTTATCCTCTAAAATATTTATCAAGACCAGGTTTAATTGAATGTTTCAGTGTGGTACCACATTACTACGTGAACCAAACCAGAAAAAACCCAGGATCCGTTCAACAAGTATGTTAAAACTGCGACAGTATGACCCTGATGAGGGCAAATCTCAGGCCTAACCTAGACCTAACATGCGTTGTCCTCTAGAATATTGATGGAAACCAGGTTTAATTGACTGTTTCAGTGTTGCACTTCATTACTACGTGATGCAATCCAGAAAAAGCCCAGGATCTAGCCATCAAGTATGAGAAATATGCGAAAGAATGAACCTGATGAGAGCATATCCTAGACCTAACCTAGACCTAACATGAATTATTCTCTAAAATATTGATCGAAACCAGGTTTAATTGACTGTTTCAGTGTTGTACTACATTACTACGTGATGCAATCCAGAAAAAGCCCAGGATTTAGCCATCAAGTATGAGAAATATGCGAAAGAATGAGCCTGATGGGAGCAAATCCCTGACCTAACCTAGACCTAACATGAATTATTCTCTAAAATATTGATCAAAACCAGGTTTATTTGACTGTTTCAGTGTGGTACCACATTACTACGTGATGCAATCCAGAAATAGCCCAGGATCTAGCCATGAAGTATGAGAAATATGCGAAAGTATGAGCCTGATGAGGGCAAATCCTAGACCTAACCCAGACCTAACATGCGTTATTCTCTAAAATATTTATCAAGACCAGGTTTAATTGAATGTTTCAGTGTGGTACCACATTACTACGTGATCAAAACCAGAAAAAACCCAGGATCCGTTCAACAAGTATGTGAAAAACGCTAAACTGTGAGCCTGATGAGGGCAAATCTTAGACCTAACCCAGACCTAAGATGCGTTATCCTCTAAAATATTTATCCAGACCAGGTTTAATGGACTGTTTCAGTGTGGTACCACACTACTTCGTGATCCAAACCAGAGAAAGCCCAGGATCTGTTCAAGAAGTATGTGAAAAACGCTAAACTGTGAACCTGATGAGGGCAAATCTTAGAACTAACCAAGACCTAAGATGCGTTATCCTCTAAAATATTTATCCAGACCAGGTTTAATGGACTGTTTCAGTGTGGTACCACACTACTTCGTGATCCAAGCCAGAGAAAGCCCAGGATCAGTTCAAGAAGTATGTGAAAAACGCTAAATTGTGAGCCTGATGAGGGCAAATCTTAGACCTAACCCAGACCTAAGATGCGTTATCCTCTAAAATATTTATCCAGACCAGGTTTCATTGAATGTTTCAGTGTGGTCCCACATTACTACGTGATCCAAACCAGAAAAAACCCAGTATCTGTTCAACATGTATGAGAAATATGCGAAAGAATGAGCCTGATGAGAGCAAATCCCAGACCTAACCTAGACCTAACATGAATTATTCTCTAAAATATTGATCGAAACCAGGTTTAGTCGACTGTTTCAGTGTGGTCCCACATTACTACGTGATCCAAACCAGAAAAAACCCGGGATCCGTTCAACAAGTATATGAAGAATGCGAAAGTATGAGTCTGATGAGGTCAAATCCCAGACCTATCCCAGACTTAACTTGCGTTATCCTCTAAAATATTGATCGAAACCAGGTTTAATCGACTGTTTCAGCGTGGTACCACATTACTACGTGATACAATCCAGAAACAGCCCAGGATCTAGCCATGAAGTATGAGAAATATGCGTAAGAATGAGCCTGATGAGAGCAAATCCCAGACCTATCCTAGACCTAACATGAATTATTCTCTAAAATATTGATCGAAAACAGGTATACTTGACTGTTTCAGTGTGGCCCCACATTACTACGTGATCCAAACCAGAAGAAACCCAGGATCCGTTCAACAAGTATGTGAAGAATGCGAAAGTATGAGTCTGATGGGTGAAAATCCCAGGCCTAACCTAGACCTAACATGCGTTATCCTCTAAAATATTGATCGAAACCTGGTTTAATCGACTGTTTCAGTGTGGTACCACATTACTATGTGATCCAAACCAGAAAATAACCCAGGATCTGTTCAAGGAGTATGTGAAGTGTGCGAAAGTATGAGTCTGATGCGGTCATATCCCAGACCTCTCCCAGACCTAACTTGCGTTATCCTCTAAAATATTGATCGAAACCAGGTTTAATCGACTGTTTCAGTGTGGTACCACATTACTACGTGCTCCAAACCAGAAAAAACCCAGGATCCGTTCAACAAGTATGTGAAGAATGCGATAGTATGAGTCTGATGAGGTCACATCCCAGACCTAACCTAGACCTACCATGCGTTATCCTCTAAAATATTGATCCAAACCAGGTTTAATGGACTGTTTCAGCGTGGTACCACACTACTACGTGATCCAAACCAGAAAAAACCCAGGATCTGTTCAACAAGTGTGTGAAAAACGCGAAAGTATGAGCCTGATGAGGGCAAATCCCAGACATATCCCAGACCTAACTTGCGTTGTCCTCTAAGATATTGATGGAAACCAGGTTTAATTGACTGTTTCGGTGTTGTACTTCATTACTACGTGATGCAATCCAGAAAAAGCCCAGGATCTAGCCATCAAGTATGAGAAATATGCGAAAGAATGAGCCAGATGAGAGCAAATACCGGACCTAACCTAGACCTTACATGCGCTATCCTCTAAAATATTGAGCGAAACCAGGTTTAATGGACTGTTTCAGTGTGGTACCACACTACTTCGTGATCCAAACCAGAAAAAACCCAAGATCAGTTCAACAAGTATGTGAAAAACGCTAAACTGTGAGCCTGATGAGGGCAAATCTTAGACCTAACCCAGACCTAAGATGCGTTATCCTCTAAAATATTTATCCAGACCAGGTTTCATTGAATGTTTCAGTGTGGTACCACTTTACTACGTGATCCAATCCAGAAATAGCCCCGGATCTAGCCATGAAGAATGAGAAATATGCGAAAGTAAGAGCCTGATGGGGGCAAATCCTAGACCTATCCCAGACCTAACTTGCGTTATCCTCTAAAATATTGATCGAAACCAGGTTTAATTGACTGTTTCAGCGTGGTCCCACATTACTACGTGATCCAAACCAGAAAAAACCCAGGATCCGTTCAACAAGTATGTGAAGAATGCGAAAGTATGAGTCTGATGAGGTCAAATCCCAGACCTATCCCAGACTTAACTTGCGTTATCCTCTAAAATATTGATCGAAACCAGGTTTAATCGACTGTTTCAGCGTGGTACCACATTACTACGTGATCCAATCCAGAAATAGCCCAGGATCTAGCCATCAAGTATGAGAAATATACGAAAGAATGAGCCTGATGAGAGCAAATCCCAGACCTAACCTAGACCTAACATGAATTATTCTCTAAAATATTGATCAAAACCAGGTTTAATTGACTGTTTCAGTGTGGTACCACATTACTACGTGATCCAATCCAGAAATAGCCCAGGATCTAGCCATGAAGTATGACAAATATGCGAAAGTATGAGCCTGATGAGGGCAAATCCTAGACCTAACCCAGACCTAACATGCGTTATTCTGTAAAATTTTTATCAAGACCAGGTTTAATTGAATGTTTCATTGTGGTACCTCATTACTACGTGATCAAAACTAGAAAAAACCCAGGATCCGTTCAACAAGTATGTGAAGAATGCGAAAGTATGAGTCTGTTCAGTGAAAATCTCAGGCCTTACCTAGACCTAACTTGCGTTGTCCTCTAAAATATTGATGGAAACCAGGTTTCATTGACTGTTTCAGTGTGATACTACATTACTACGTGATGCAATCCAGAAAACGCCCAGGATGTAGCCATCAAGTATGAGAAATATGCGATAGAATGAGCCTGATGAGAGCAAATCCCAGACCTAACCTAGAGCTAACATGCGTTATCCTCTAAAATATTGAGCGAAACCAGGTTTAATGGACTGTTTCAGTGTGGTACCACACTACTTCGTGATCCAAACCAGAAAAAACCCAGGATCTGTTCAACAAGTATGTGAAAAACGCGAAAGTATGAGCCTGATGAGGGCAAATCCCAGACATATCCCAGACCTAACTTGCGTTGTCCTCTAAGATATTGATGGAAACCGGGTTTAATTGACTGTTTCAGTGTTATACTTCATTACTACGTGATGCAATCCAGAAAAAGCCCAGGAGCTAACCTTCAAGTATGAGAAATATGCGAAAGAATGAGCCTGATGAGAGCATATCCCAGGCCTAACCTAGACCTAACATGAATTATTCTCTAAAATATTGATCGAAACCAGGTTTAATTGACTGTTTCAGTGTGGTCCCACATTACTACGTGATCCAAACCAGAAAAAACCCAGGATCCGTTCAACAAGTATGTGAAGAATGCGAAAGTATGAGTCTGATGAGGTCAAATCCCAGGCCTAACCTAGACCTAACATGAGTTATCCTCAAAAATATTGATCGAAACCTGGTTTAATCGACTGTTTCAGTGTGGTACCACATTACTATGTGATCCAAACCAGAAAATAACCCAGGATCTGTTCAACGAGTATGCGAAGTGTGCGAAAGTATGAGTCTGATGAGGTCAAATCCCAGACCATTCCTAGACTTAACTTGCGTTATCCTCTAAAATATTGATCGAAACCAGGTTTAATCGACTGTTTCAATGTGGTACCACATTACTACGTGATCCAAACCAGAAAGAACCCAGGATCTAGCCATCAAGTATGTGAAGAATGCGAAAGTATGAGTCTGATGAGTGAAAATCCGGGGCCTAACCTAGACCTAACATGCGTTGTCCTCTAAGATATTGATGGAAACCAGGTTTAATTGACTGTTTCAGTGTGGTACCACACTACTACGTGATCCAAACCAGAAAAACCCCAGGATCTGTTCAACAAGTATGTGAAAAACGCGAAAGTATGAGTCTGATGAGTGAAAATCCCAGGCCTAACCTAGACCTAACATGCGTTATCCTCAAAAATATTGATCGAAACCAGGTTTAATCGACTGTTTCAGTGTGGTACCACATTACTACGTGATCCAAACCAGAAAAACCCCAGGATCTGTTCAACAAGTATGTGAAAAACGCGAAAGTATGAGCCTGATGAGCGCAAATCCCAGACATATCCCAGACCTAACTTGCGTTGTCCTCTAAGATATTGATGGAACCCAGGTTTAATTGACTGTTTCAGTGTTGTACTTCGTTACTACGTGATGCAATCCAGAAAAAGCCCAGGATCTAGCCATCAAGTATGAGAAATATGCGAAAGAATAAGCCTGATGAGGGCAAATCCCAGACCTAACCCAGACCTAACATGCGTTGTCCTCTAAGATATTGATGGAAACCAGGTTTAATTGACTGTTTCAGTGTGGTACCACACTACTACGTGATCCAAACCAGAAAAACCCCAGGATCTGTTCAACAAGTATGTGAAAAACGCGAAAGTATGAGCCTGATGAGCGCAAATCCCAGACATATCCCAGACCTAACTTGCGTTGTCCTCTAAGATATTGATGGAACCCAGGTTTAATTGACTGTTTCAGTGTTGTACTTCGTTACTACGTGATGCAATCCAGAAAAAGCCCAGGATCTAGCCATCAAGTATGAGAAATATGCGAAAGAATAAGCCTGATGAGGGCAAATCCCAGACCTAACCCAGACCTAACATGCGTTGTCCTCTAAGATATTGATGGAAACCAGGTTTAATTGACTGTTTCAGTGTGGTACCACACTACTACGTGATCCAAACCAGAAAAACCCCAGGATCTGTTCAACAAGTATGTGAAAAACGCGAAAGTATGAGTCTGATGAGTGAAAATCCCAGGCCTAACCTAGACCTAACATGCGTTATCCTCAAAAATATTGATCGAAACCAGGTTTAATCGACTGTTTCAGTGTGGTACCACATTACTACGTGATCCAAACCAGAAAAAACCCAGGGTCCTTTCAACAGGTATGTGAAGACTGCGAAAGTATGAGTCTGATGAGTGAAAATCCCAGACCTAACCCAGACCTAACATGCGTGGTCCTCTAAGATATTGATGGAAACCAGGTTTAATTGACTGTTTCAGTGTTGTATTTCATTACTACGTGATGCAATCCAGAAAAAGCCCAGGATCTAGCCATGAAGTATGAGAAATATGCGAAAGTATGAGCCTGATGAGGGCAAATCCTAGACCTAACCCAGACCAAACATGCGTTAGCCTCTAAAATATTTATCAAGACCAGGTTTAATTGAATGTTTCAGTGTGGTACCACATTACTGTGTGATCAATCCAGAAAAAGCCCAGGATCTAGCCATCAAGTTTGAGAAATATGCGAAAGATTGAGCCTGATGAGGGCAAATCCCAGACCTAACCTAGACCTAACATGAATTATTCTCTAAAATATTGATCGAAACCAGGTTTAATTGACTGTTTCAGTGTGGTCCCACATAACTACGTGATCCAAACCAGAAAAAACCCAGGATCCGTTCAACAGGTATGTGAAGACTGCGAAAGTATGAGTCTGATGAGTGAAAATCCCAGACCTAACCTAGACCTAACATGCGTTGTCCTCTAAGATATTGATGGAAACCAGGTTTAATTGACTGTTTCAGTGTTGTACTTCATTACTACGTGATGCAATCCAGAAAAAGCCCAGGATCTAGCCATGAAGTATGAGAAATATGCGAAAGTATGAGCCTGATGAGGGCAAATCCTAGACCTAACCCAGACCTAACATGCGTTAGCCTCTAAAATATTTATCAAGACCAGGTTTAATTGAATGTTTTAGTGTGGTACCACATTACTATGTGATGCAATCCAGAAAAAGCCCAGGATCTAGCCATCAAGTTTGAGAAATATGCGAAAGATTGAGCCTGATGAGGGCAAATCCCAGACCTAACCTAGACCTAACATGAATTATTCTCTAAAATATTGATCGAAACCAGGTTTAATTGACTGTTTCAGTGTGGTCCCACATTACTACGTGATCCAAACCAGAAAAAACCTAGGATCCGTTCAACAAGTATGTGAAGAATGTGAAAGTATGAGTCTAATGAGTGAAAATCCCAGGCCTAACCTAGACCTAACATGCGTTATCCTCAAAAATATTGATCGAAACCTGGTTTAATCGACTGTTTCAGTGTGGTACTACATTACTATGTGATCCAAACCAGAAAAAACCCAGGATCTGTTCAACAAGTATGTGAAGAATGCGAAAGTATGAGTCTGATCAGTGAAAATCCCAGGCCTTACCTAGACCTAACTTGCGTTGTCCTCTAAAATATTGATGGAAACCAGGTTTTATTGACTGTTTCTGTGTGGTACTACATTACTACGTGATGCAATCCAGAAAAAGCCCAGGATCTAGCCATGAAGTATGAGAAATATGCGAAAGTAAGAGCCTGATGAGGGCAAATCCTAGACCTATCCCAGACCTAACTTGCGTTATCCTCTAAAATATTTATCAAGAGCAGGTTTAATTGAATGTTTCAGTGTGGTACCACACTACTTCGTGATCCAAACCAGTAAAAACCCAGGATCTGTTCAAGAAGTATGTGAAAAACGCTAAACTGTGTGCCTGATGAGGGCAAATCTTAGACCTAATCCAGACCTAAGATGCGTTAACCTCTAAAATATTTATCCAGACCAGGTTTAATTGAATGTTTCAGTGTGGTACCACGTTACTACGTGATCGAAACTAGAAAAAACCCAGGATCCGTTCAACAAGTATGTCAAGAATGCAATAGTATGAGTCTGATGAGTGAAAATCCCAGGCCTAACCTAGACCTAACATGCGTTATCCTCTAAAATATTCATCGAAACCTGGTTTAATCGACTGTTTCAGTGTGGTACCACATTACTATGTGATCCAAACCAGAAAATAACCCAGGATCTGTTCAAGGAGTATGTGAAGTGTGCGAAGGTATGAGTCTGATGAGGTCAAACCCCAGACCTATCCCAGACCTAACTTGCGTTATCCTCTAAAATATTGTTCGAAACCAGGTTTAATCGACTGTTTCAGTGTGGTACCACATTACTACGTGATCCAAACCAGAAAAAACCCAGGATCCGTTCAACAAGTATGTGAAGAATGCGAAAGTATGAGTCTGATGGGTGAAAATCCCGGTCCTAACCCAGACCTAACATGCGTGGTCCTCTAAGATATTGATGGAAACCAGGTTTAATTGACTGTTTCAGTGTTGTACTTCATTACTACGTGATGCAATCCAGAAAAAGCCCAGGATCTAGCCATGAAGTATGAGAAATATGCGAAAGTATGAGCCTGATGAGGGCAAATCCTAGACCTAACCCAGACCTAACATGCGTTAGCCTCTAAAATATTTATCAAGACCAGGTTTAATTGAATGTTTCAGTGTGGTACCACATTACTGTGTGATGCAATCCAGAAAAAGCCCAGGATCTAGCCATCAAGTTTGAGGAATATGCGAAAGATTGAGCCTGATGAGGGCAAATCCCAGACCTAACCTAGACCTAACATGAATTATTCTCTAAAATATTGATCGAAACCAGGTTTAATTGACTGTTTCAGTGTGGTCCCACATAACTACGTGATCCAAACCAGAAAAAACCCAGGATCCGTTCAACAGGTATGTGAAGACTGCGAAAGTATGAGTCTGATGAGTGAAAATCCCAGACCTAACCTAGACCTAACTTGCGTTGTCCTCTAAAATATTGATGGAAACCAGGTTTCATTGACTGTTTCAGTGTGGTACTACATTACTACGTGATGCAATCCAGAAAAAGCCCAGGATCTAGCCATGAAGTATGAGAAATATGCGAAAGTAAGAGCCTGATGAGGGCAAATCCTAGACCTATCCCAGACCTAACTTGCGTTATCCTCTAAAATATTTATCAAGAGCAGGTTTAATTGAATGTTTCAGTGTGGTACCACACTACTTCGTGATCCCAACCAGAAAAAACCCAGGATCTGTTCAAGAAGTATGTTAAAAACGCTAAACTGTGTGCCTGATGAGGGCAAATCTTAGACCTAGTCCAGACCTAAGATGCGTTGACCTCTAAAATATTTATCCAGACCAGGTTTAATTGAATGTTTCAGTGTGGTACCACGTTACTACGTGATCCAAACTAGAAAAAACCCAGGATCCGTTCAACAGGTATGTGAAGAATGCAATAGTATGAGTCTGATGAGTGAAAATCCCAGGCCTAACCTAGACCTAACATGCGTTATCCTCTAAAATATTGATCGAAACCTGGTTTAATCGACTGTTTCAGTGTGGTACCACATTACTATGTGATCCAAACCAGAAATAACCCAGGATCTGTTCAAGGAGTATGTGAAGTGTGCGAAGGTATGAGTCTGATGAGGTCAAATCCCAGACCTCTCTCAGACCTAACTTGCGTTATCCTCTAAAATATTGATCGAAACCAGGTTTAATCGACTGTTTCAGTGTGGTACCACATTACTACGTGATCCAAACCAGAAAAAACCCAGGATCCGTTCAACAAGTATGTGAAGAATGCGAAAGTATGAGTCTGATGAGTGAAAATCCCAGACCTAACCTAGACCTAACATGCGTTATCCTCTAAAATATTGATCCAAACCAGGTTTAATGGACTGTTTCAGCGTGGTACCACACTACTACGTGATCCAAACCAGAAAAAACCCAGGATCTGTTCAACAAGTATGTGAAAAACGCGAAAGTATTGGCCTGATGAGGGCAAATCCCAGACATATCCCAGACCTAACTTGCGTTGTCCTCTAAGATATTGATGGAAACCAGGTTTAATTGACTGTTTCACTGTTGTACTTCATTGCTACGTGATGCAATCCAGAAGAAGCCCAGGAGCTAGCCATCAAGTATGAGAAATATGCGAAAGAATGATCCTGATGAGAGCAAATCCCAGGCCTAACCTAGACCTAACATGAATTATTCTCTAAAATATTGATCGAAACCAGGTTTAATTGACTGTTTCAGTGTGGTCCCACATTACTACGTGATCCAAACCAGAAAAAACCCAGGATCCGTTCAACAAGTATGTGAAGAATGCGAAAGTATGAGTCTGATGAGGTCAAATCCCAGGCCTAACCTAGACCTAACATGCGTTATCCTCAAAAATATTGATCGAAACTTGGTTTCATCGACTGTTTCAGTGTGGTACCACATTACTATGTGATCCAAACCAGAAAATAACCCTGTATCTGTTCAACGAGTATGTGAAGTGTGCGAAAGTATGAGTCTGATGAGGTCAAATCCCAGACCATTCCCAGACTTAACTTGCGTTATCCTCTAAAATATTGATCGAAACCAGGTTTAATCGACTGTTTCAGTGTGGTACCACATTACTACCTGATCCAAACCAGAAAAATTCCAGGATCTAGCCATCAAGTATGTGAAGAATGCGAAAGTATGAGTCTGATGAGTGAAAATCCCAGGCCTAACCTAGACCTAACATGCGCTATCCTCTAAAATATTGATCCAAACCAGGTTTAATGGACTGTTTCAGCGTGGTACCACACAACTACGTGATCCAAACCAGAAAAAACCCAGGATCTGTTCAACAAGTATGTGAAAAACGCGAAAGTATTGGCCTGATGAGGGCAAATCCCAGACATATCCCAGACCTAACTTGCGTTGTCCTCTAAGATATTGATGGAAACCAGGTTTAATTGACTGTTTCAGTGTTGTACTTCGTTACTACGTGATGCAATCCAGAAAAAGCCCAGGATCTAGCCATGAAGTTTGAGAAATATGCGAAAGTATGAGCCTGATGAGGGCAAATCCTAGACCTAACACAGACCTAACATGCGTTAGCCTCTAAAATATTTATCAAGACCAGGTTTAATTGAATGTTTCAGTGTGGTACCACATTACTATGTGATGCAATCCAGAAAAAGCCCAGGATCTAGCCATCAAGTTTGAGAAATATGCGAAAGATTGAGCCTGATGAGGGCAAATCCCAAACCTAACCTAGACCTAACATGAATTATTCTCTAAAATATTGATCGAAACCAGGTTTAATTGACTGTTTCAGTGTGGTCCCACATTACTACGTGATCCAAACCAGAAAAAACCCTGGATCCGTTCAACAGGTATGTGAAGAATGCGAAAGTATGAGTCTGATGAGTGAAAATCACAGACCTAACCTAGACCTAACATGCGTTGTCCTCTAAGATATTGATGGAAACCAGGTTTAATTGACTGTTTCAGTGTTGTACTTCATTACTACGTGATGCAATCCAGAAAAAGCCCAGGATCTAGCCATGAAGTATGAGAAATATGCGAAAGTATGAGCCTGATGAGGGCAAATCCTAGACCTAACCCAGACCTAACATGCGTTAGCCTCTAAAATATTTATCAAGACCAGGTTTAATTGAATGTTTCAGTGTGGTACCACATTACTATGTGATGCAATCCAGAAAAAGCCCAGGATCTAGCCATCAAGGTTGAGAAATATGCGAAAGATTGAGCCTGATGAGGGCAAATCCCAGACCTAACCTAGACCTAACATGAATTATTCTCTAAAATATTGATCGAAACCAGGTTTAATTGACTGTTTCAGTGTGGTCCCACATTACTACGTGATCCAAACCAGAAAAAACCCAGGATCCGTTCAACAAGTATGTGAAGAATGCGAAAGTATGAGTCTGATGAGTGAAAATCCCAGGCCTAACCTAGACCTAACATGCGTTAGCCTCTAAAATATTTATCCAGACCAGGTTTCATTGAATGTTTCAGTGTGGTACCACTTTACTACGTGATCCAATCCAGAATTAGCCCAGGATCTAGCCATGAAGTATGAGAAATATGCGAAAGTATGAGTCTGATGAGGTCAAATCCCAGACCAATCCCAGACTTAACTTGCGTTATCCTCTAAAATATTGATCGAAACCAGGTTTAATCGACTGTTTCAGTGTGGTACCACATTACTACGTGATCCAAACCAGAAAAAACCCAGGATCTGTTCAACGAGTATGTGAAGTGTGCGAAAGTATGAGTCTGATGAGGGCAAATCCCAGACCTATCCCAGACCTAACATGCGTTATCCTCGAAAATATTTATCAAGACCAGGTTTAATTGATTGCTTCAGTGTGGACCCACATTACTACGTGATCCAAACCGGAAAAAACCCAGGATCCGTTCAACAAGTATGTGAAGAATGCGAAAGTATGAGTCTGATGAGTGAAAATCCCAGTCCTAACCTAGACCTAACATGCGTTATCCTCTAAAATATTGATCGAAACCAGGTTTAATTGACCGTTTCAGTGTGGTACCACATTACTACGTGATCCAAACCAGAAAAAACCCAGGATCTGTTCAACAAGTATGTGAAGAATGCGAAAGTATGAGTCTGATGAGTGAAAATCCCAGGGCTAACCTAGACCTAACTTGCGTTGTCCTCTAAAATATTGATGGAAACCAGGTTTCATTGACTGTTTCAGTGTGGTACTACATTACTACGTGATGCAATCCAGAAAAAGCCCAGGATCTAGCCATCAAGTATGAGAAATATGCGAAAGAATGAGCCTGATGAGAGCAAATCCCAGACCTATCCCAGACGTAACTTGCGTTGTCCTCTAAAATATTGATCGAAACCAGGTTTAATTGACCGTTTCAGTTTGGTACCACATTACTACGTGATCCAAACCAGAAAAAACCAAGGATCCGTTCAACAAGTATGTGAAGGATGCGAAAGTATGAGTCTGATCAGTGGAAATCACAGGCGTTAACTAGACCTAACTTGCGTTGTCCTCTAAAATATTGATGGAAACCAGGTTTCATTGACTGTTTCAGTGTGGTACTACATTACTACGTGATGCAATCCAGAAAAAGCCCAGGATCTAGCCATCAAGTATGAGAAATATGCGAAGGAATGAGCCTGATGAGAGCAAATCCCAGACCTAACCTAGACCTAACATGCGTTATCCTCTAAAATATTGATCAAAACCAGGTTTAATGGACTGTTTCAGTGTGGTACCACACTACAACGTGATCCAAACCTGAAAAAACCCAGGATCTGTTCAACAAGTATGTGAAGAATGCGAAAGTATGAGTCTGATGAGTGAAAATCCCAGGGCTAACCTAGACCTAACATGCGTCATCCTCTAAAATATTGATCAAAACCAGGTTTAATGGACTGTTTCAATGTGGTTCCACATTACTGTGTGATCCAAACCAGAAAATAACCCAGGATCTGTTCAAGGAGTATGTGAAGTGTGCGAAAGTATGAGTCTGATGAGGTCAAATCCCAGACCTATCCCTGACCGAACTTGCGTTATCCTCTAAAATTTTGATCGAAACCAGGTTTAATCGACTGTTTCAGTGTGGTACCACATTACTACGTGATCCAAACCAGATAAAACCCAGGATCTGTTCAACGAGTATGTGAAGTGTGCGAAAGTATGAGTCCGATGAGGTCAAATCCCAGACCAATCCCAGACTTAACTTGCGTTATCCACTAAAATATTGATCGAAACCAGGTTTAATCGACTGTTTCAGTGTGGTACCACATTACTACGTGATCCAAACCAGAAAAAACCAAGGATCCGTTCAACAAGTATGTGAAGGATGCGAAAGTATGAGTCTGATCAGTGGAAATCACAGGCCTTACCTAGACCTAACTTGCGTTGTCCTCTAAAATATTGATGGAAACCAGGTTTCATTGACTGTTTCAGTGTGGTACTACATTACTACGTGATGCAATCCAGAAAAAGCCCAGGATCTAGCCATCAAGTATGAGAAATATGCGAAGGAATGAGCCTGATGAGAGCAAATCCCAGACCTAACCTAGACCTAACATGCGTTATCCTCTAAAATATTGATCAAAACCAGGTTTAATGGACTGTTTCAGTGTGGTACCACACTACAACGTGATCCAAACCTGAAAAAACCCAGGATCTGTTCAACAAGTATGTGAAGAATGCGAAAGTATGAGTCTGATGAGTGAAAATCCCAGGGCTAACCTAGACCTAACATGCGTCATCCTCTAAAATATTGATCAAAACCAGGTTTAATGGACTGTTTCAGTGTGGTTCCACATTACTGTGTGATCCAAACCAGAAAATAACCCAGGATCTGTTCAAGGAGTATGTGAAGTGTGCGAAAGTATGAGTCTGATGAGTGAAAATCCCAGGCCTAACCTGGACCTAACATTCGTTATCCTCAAAAATATTGATCGAAACCTGGTTAAATCGACTGTTTCAGTGTGGTACCACATTACTATGTGATCCAAACCAGAAAATAACCCAGGATCTGTTCAACGAGTATGTGAAAAACGCGAAACTGTGAGCCTGATGAGGGCAAATCTTAGACCTAACCCAGACCTAAGATGCGTTATCCTCTAAAATATTTATCCAGACCAGGTTTCATTGACTGTTTCAGCGTGGTACCACATTACTACGTGATCCAAACCAGAAAAAACCCAGGATCTGTTCAACAAGTATGTGGAAAACGCGAAAGTATGAGCCTGATGAGGGCAAATCCCAGACATATCCCAGACCTAACCTGCGTTGTCCTCTAAGATATTGATGGAAACCAGGTTTAATTGACTGTTTCAGTGTTGTACTTCATTACTACGTGATGCAATCCAGAAAAAGCCCAGGATCTAGCCATCAAGTATGAGAAATATGCGAAAGAATGAGCCTGATGAGTGCAAATCCCAGACCTAACCTAGACCTAACATGAATTATTCTCTAAAATATTGATCGAGACCGGGTTTAATCGACTGTTTCAGTGTGGTACCACATTACTACGTGATCCAAACCAGAAAAAACCGAGGATCAGTTCAACAAGTATGTGAAGAATGCGAAAGTATGAGTCTGATGAGTGAAAATCCCAGGGCTATCCTAGACCTAACATGCGTTATCCTCTAAAATATTGATCAAAACCAGGTTTATTCGACTGTTTCAGTGTGGTATCACACTACTACGTGACCCAAACCAGAAAAAACCCAGGATCCGTTCAACAAGTATGTGAAGGATGCGAAAGTATGTGTCTGATCATTGAAAATCTCAGGCCTTACCTAGACCTAACTTGCGTTGTCCTCTAAAATATTGATGGAAACCAGGTTTCATTGACTGTTTCAGTGTGGTACTACATTACTACGTGATGCAATCCAGAAAAAGCCCAGGATCTAGCCATCAAGTATGAGAAATATGCGAAAGAATGAGCCTGATGAGAGCAAATCCCAGACCTAACCTAGACCTAACATGCGTTATCCTCTAAAATATGGAGCGAAACCAGGTTTAATGGACTGTTTCAGTGTGGTACCACACTACTTCGTGGTCCAAACCAGAAAAAACCCAGGATCTGTTCAACAAGTATGTGAAAAACGCGAAACTGTGAGCCTGATGAGGGCAAATCTTAGACCTAACCCAGACCTAAGATGCGTTATCCTCTAAAATATTTATCCAGACAAGGTTTCATTGACTGTTTCAGCGTGGTACCACATTACTACGTGATCCAAACCAGAAAAAACCCAGGATCTGTTCAACAAGTATGTGAAAAACGCGAAAGTATGAGCCTGATGAGGGCAAATCCCAGACATATCCCAGACCTAACCTGCGTTGTCCTCTAAGATATTGATGGAAACCAGGTTTAATTGGCTGTTTCAGTGTTGTACTACATTACTACGTGATGCAATCCAGAAAAAGCCCAGGATCTAACCATCAAGTATGAGAAATATGCGAAAGAATGAGCCTGATGAGAGCAAATCCCAGACCTAACCTAGACCTAACATGCGTTATCCTCTAAAATATTGAGCGAAACCAGGTTTAATGGACTGTTTCAGTGTGGTACCACTTTACTACGTGATCCTCTCCAGAACTAGCCCAGGATCTAGCCATCAAGTATGAGAAATATGCGAATGTAAGAGCCTGATGATGGGAAATCCTAGACCTATCCCAAACTTAACTTGCGTTATCCTCTAAAATATTTATCAAGACCAGGTTTAATTGATTGTTTCAGGGTGGTACCACATTACTACGTGATCCACACCAGAAAAAACCCAAGATCCGTTCAACAAGTATGTGAAGAATGCGAAAGTATGAGTCTGATGAGATCAAATCCCAGACCAATCCCAGACTTAACTTTTTTTTTTTTTTTTTTTTTTTGTCGTGGGGAAAATCTTCGAAAGACTCCCTCCCACCTCCTTGGGGAGAGGTGGGAGGGGTGTGTGGGATTCCCCGCGCCCGTACAACGACAGGCGCGGGACCTACCCACTAAAAACCCCACGGTGACCCTTCGGCTCGCTTTGGGAGGATACCGGGAATCGCTCGAAGCATTCTTCCGGTATCCTCCCCGTGCCCGCGCTTTCGCGCCCATCCCCCGGGGGGACAATCGGTCCCCCCAGTAGACACACTGCCTCATAGCGGCGGGACGGGGCCACTCCATCCCGCCGCTATCCGTCCCGGGGCCGCGTTTAGTGGCGGCTGCGAGCCCCAACTCGCAACCGCCCGCGATCCCGTTTCCACCCCTCGGCGGCCGGGCGTTCATGGCCGCACCAGACCGCCGAGGGTGCCTCCCCTTGCGTCGGACCGGTAGGGGGAGGCACTCCTACCCCCAACCGGTCCGACCCGGCGCCGCCTGGCGGGAGGAGGATCCCCTCAGGACCCCCCTCCCAGCCTAGGTCATCCGCCACGCCGAGGCGGCCGCCCGCGACGCCTCGCGACCGGGCGACGACCTCGGGCCACCGCACGAGCGCGAGCTTCAGCGCGCCGCTGAAGCTCGCGCTCCCTCCCCGCGGCCTCCTTCTGCAACATTACGTTCTCGCAGAAGGAGGCCACGGCCCTCCACTTCTCCTCGCTGCCGAGCATGGCGCGCACCACGCCCGGCAGCGAGACATCCCGCCCGACGACGCCGACCAGGACACGGCGCTCCCCCTCCCACGCGGGGCATACCTCCAGGGTATGATCCGCCGTGTCCTGCTCAGCGTCGCAGTGGCAGCAACGCGCCGTCGGCTCCTTCCCTATCCGGCACAGGTATCTTCCGAAGCTGCCATGCCCGGAAAATACCTGTGCCATCCGGTAGGTGAGGCTGCCATGGCCTCTGTCCAGCCACTCCTTCAGGAGTGGCCGAACCGCCCCGACAGTCCGGTGCCCCGCGGTTGGCAGAGCCAGCCGCTCCTGCCATGCGAGCAACACGGACTGCCGGGCCTGGCGCTTCAAATCGCCCCAAGCAGGTTCCTGCCCGCCCGGGACCGCCCCCACCCCCGCGCGACGGTCGACGCGGTGCCGGTACATCACCGCGTGCGACCGCGCGAGCAGGTCCATGGGCGGCATCCCCGCTAGAACCGTCGCCGCCTCATGTGACATGGTCCGATACCCGCGGACGACCCTGAGCGCCATGCGCCTCTGCACCCGACGCAGCATAGTCATGCTGCGCCGGGAGGCAGCCAGGTCGTCCGTCCAGACGGGGGCCCCGTATAAGGCCACCGACTGGACCATTGCCACATAGAGGCGACGAACTCGGCCCGCCGGGCCCCCCAGGTTGGGCAGGATCCGGCCCAGAGCCGCAACCATCCTTTCCAACCGGGGGACCAGGCAGCGGAAATGCTGCTCGAAACGCCAGTGGCTATCGAGGATCAGCCCCAGATACCTGATCTGGGGCTTCACCTCGATGTCAGCCCCACCCACCCGGATCAGAGGGGGTGGCGGATCCTGCCGAGGTGAATGAAACGCAATCACCTCGGTCTTATGGACCGCCACCGTCATCCCCATCCCCCTGATCCGGTCGACGACGCGTTGCGACCCCTCCTCCGCGCGACGCATGGCCCTCTCCCAGTGCGCCCCGACGGCCAGCACCAGTGTGTCATCCGCATAACACACCGCGCTGACGCCGTCGGGGAGGCCGGCCCGCAACACCGAGTCGTACGCGATGTTCCACAGGAGTGGCCCGAGGACCGACCCCTGCGGAACACCGCAGTACACCTCCCTCCGCATATCACCATCCCGGCCCGGATACTCGATCCACCTGCCGCGGAGATAATCCCCGACGACCGCCCTGAGACAAGGGGGGACTCGATGATATTCGAGTCCCCTCCTTATCTCTTCCCAGGGGAGGGTGTTAAAGGCATTGGCAATATCCTTGGATATTGCCAATGCCACCCCTCCCCGGGAGACGGCCGCCTCCGAGAGGGCCCTCACACGACCTATCGCGTCGATAGTCGATCGGCCCCCCCGGAAACCGAACTGGCAGTCGGCCAGACCGGGATCACCCCGCGACAGGTGCTCGACGAGGCGGGCAGCAATCACACGCTCGAAGAGCTTGCCCACCTCGTCGAGGAGACAAATGGGCCGGTATGCGGAGGGAGACTCCGCGGGCCGACCCTCCTTCCGGAGGAGGACCATCCTCGCCACCTTCCAACTGGGGGGGAATCGCCCGTCCCTCAGGCAGCGGTCGAACAACCGCCTGAGATCGGCCCCAAGGACGCCCTGGGTCAAGACCCAAACCCGGCCGGGCACACCATCCGGACCCGGGGCCGTGTTACGAACCCCGAGCCGTCTGATGGCCGCTGCCAGCTCCTCCTGCGTGACCCCCAGCTCGGCCGTCCACTCCACTGGGACAGCCGCCGCCGCCGGAGGACGCGGTCCCCTCTCCCCAATTGGGAAGAGTGTATTGACCACGTCCTCCAGCAGCCGGGGGTCAAGACCCTCGGTGACGGGGGGCGCCCACGGGCGGAGCTTATTCAGCACCACCTTATATGGGCGCCCCCATGGATCGTCATCAAGGGTCTGGAGGAGCTCCTTCCATGCCTGGGTCTTGGCCCGTTTGATGGCGACCTGCAGAGCAACCCGCGCCACGCGGTATGCTCCATACAGGTCATCAGCTGCCCTCGCTCGCGCCACGCCGTCGCCTGTACGTTGACGACGGCGCGCGCGGGTGTACTGGCGTCGGGCGCGGACAGTCGCGACTCGCAACTCCGCGATCGCGTCCGACCACCAGTACACCGCCCGGCGAGGAGAAGCCCGCCCGACCCGAGGCATCGCCGCGTCGCAAATACCCGCGACCAATGCTCCGAGCCGGGCGACCTCCTCCTCTATGCTCGGCAACTCGGCCGCTCCCTGCGGCCAAGTTGCAGCGAGGGCAGCTGCCATCAGGGCGTCCTTGTCCAGGCGCCGAAGCGTCCAGCGGCGTGGTGGGGTGCCACGCAGGCGGCCGTGTCGGGATGCACTCGCGGCGGCAGAGACCTCCATCCGGATGTACCGGTGATCGGAGAGTGTCTCTGCCCCCGCGACCACGTGCCAACCCGACACCATGCGCACGGCGTTGGGGGTCGCGAATCCAACATCCACGATGGACCCCCCATATCGCCGCACGCATGTGTGCTCCGACCCCCGGTTCAATACCCGGAGGTCGAGCCCCGCCGCCCAATCGCCCAGGATCCCGCCGCGAACGGAGGTCCTGGGGGATCCCCAAGCCACCGACTTGGCATTAAAATCCCCCAGGACCAGCACCGGCCGGGCCGCGTAGCGCTGCACGCATGCCGCGACCTCGGCCAAGTACAGCTCGAACGCAGCGTGACCGCTACGGGGCGAAATGTAGCACCCCACCACAGCGACTCCCCCCCAGTCCACGGCGACGAATCCCCGACCGCGCTCCAACAAGGAGAACGGTGGGGACCCGTCGCCCCCTCCCCATACCGTCGCCACCAAGCCGTCCGCGTCGCCCACCCAATGAGGGTGATCAGGGACGCGGTACGGCTCGGCGGCGACCGCCAGGCCAACCCCCCACTCCGCGAGGACTTGGGACATCAAGTCCTGTGCCGCGCGGCAGTGGTTGAGGTTGGCCTGGAGGAGGAGGCGGGGCGGCATTAATTAATGGCCGCGCCAGCCTCCTCCCGGCCGTCCGTCCCCGTAGCACCGTCCACCTCCATGGAGGACGATGCCACCGCCCTCGGCACCGGAGCCGGTGCAGCCCGCCTCTTCCTCTCCTTCCGGGAGGGGGGGGAGCACTTCTTGCTCCCCACCCTGTGATCGGCTGGCCTCCCCATGTCCGCACACAGCGGGCAGTGGGGGGCCACCGAGCACTGGCTCGCACGGTGCTCTTTGGCACCGCAGCGGTAACACTGACCGCTGCGGTCCACCGGCGAGGTGCACCACTGCCTCACGTGCCCCAATTCGAGGCAGCGGTGACACTGGAGCGGGCGCGGCGCGAGGATTTCCACTCGCGCCGAAACCCACCCCACCAACACCCTCCCGGATTCCGCCACCTTACGGGCGGCGGAGAGGGGGCACCGGGCCCACACCGACCCGAGGCCGGAGGGCGACCTGCGGATCTCTCCGATCCGCAGGTCCTCCACAAGACAGTCCCCCGCCCTCGCAAGGGCACGGGACACATCCTGTGCGCTGACCGAGTCGTCTAGCCCACAAACGCGCATCTCCGTGCGCTTCGTGTGCCGAGCGACCCGGACACCTCGCTCGCCCAGCTGCTCCCGGAGCCTCTGGGCGAGACGATCCGCCTTCGCGCCGCCTTCTGCACCGGGGATCTCCAGCAAGAGACCCCCGGTCACGGCCCTCTTCGCCCTCACGGAGGCGATGCCCAGCTCTTCCAGGGAGATATTCTCCCTGGCGAGCCGCATCGCCTCCGCGAGGGTCAGGTCGCCCCCCTGCGCAACGGTCAGCGTCACCGCTGCCGTTTTTGGGGGACGACCTGGTCGTGCCTTCCCGACCTTCGCGGCCTTTACCTTGGCCGCCGGCGGCGGAGGCGGAGGCCGCGGTTGCGAGGCCTTCCTCGCCGCCCGCTTCGCCTTCCGCCCCACCACCTCACTCCACGCCACCCCCCCTTGGGAGAGTGCCGTGGAGGACGCGACCACCGCGACCACGGGTACACCACCCCCCTTGGGGGTCGCGACCCGGGGCCCTGGTGCCGCAACGCTGGGCGGAGCCTTCACTCCGCCCTTCTTTGCCTTCCCCGACTGTACCGGAACAGGTCGGGGAGGCACCGCCTTCCTGCTGACCGCTCTTCCGGCGAGGAGCTCCTCCCGGAAGGCGGCCAGCTTGCCATCAATCATGTCCCCAATCCTCCTCAGAAGATCGTCTTCTGAGGAGGACGGGGACTTCTTCACGGGCGGAGTGCGGGTGGAGGGGCCCACGGTGCCCCGCACCACTGCCGCCGCACTCCGCTTATTTACCTCCGCCGAGGGACGCGGCGGTGGAGGAGGAGGGAGGATGGGAGGGAGGGCCGCGCTGTTCCACAGCGCCTCTGCCCTCCTCCTCCCCTGTCGCTCCTCCTCCAACAGGAGCTGCAGACGGGCGTTCCGCCCTCTGAGCTCCCGCGCCGCCTCCCTCATTTCCTCCACCGCGGCCTTCAGGGCCTCCGCGCCACCGCTTTTCTGCCCCTTAAAGGAGCAGGCAGCGGCGACTTTCTCCACCCGCCTCAGGGACGAGGAGATCCTCTCCGATATCTCCTCGGTCACCTCGTCCCTGAGGCAACTCAGCCTCACCGACGGGCTCATCGCCCCGCCCACCTCGACGACGGCCTGCCCCGCCCTCTTCCTCTTAGAGCCTATGAGGCTCCTGGTGGAGGAGAAGGACGAGACTGACGCAGTCTCGTCGTCCTCCTCCATCTTCCACGAAGCCGGGCCAGGCGCTGGAGGCGGCGCGAGCGCCGTCACTCCAGTCCCAACACCGCCTTCGTCCTCCCCCTCTGACTTACCCCGTCCCATCCCCGTTTTAATATTGAGTTCCATAATATTCCCACGAGCAGGTCGGAAGAAAAGGTCCGCCCGGGCAGAGCCGCCTTACCCGGGTAAGCCTATATACTCCGGGGGTTCGGCAGGTTCCCCGGAGGTGGTCGCTTGGGATTGGGCCTTCTCCCCCAACCATGCATCCCATCGCCGCGCACCATAGCTTAGGATTGGAGGGCGATTTTATAGAGTCGCCATACTCGTGGCCCAGGCGGTTAAGCCAAGACCCCCGTTCCTCCTGCCGTCACGTACCATTCACAAAACCAATAGGGAATTGTGAATGGGTCGTTGTGACGACCAACAGGAGGCTTACGGTGTGTGTATGACTCGGGTACCCCGGGTTCGTTAAGCCCGTACTGCAGCTGAAAGGCTGGCAGCCCCTGAGGGGATCCCAGACTTAACTTGCGTTATCCTCTAAAATATTGATCGAAACCAGGTTTAATCGACTGTTTCAGTGTGGTACCATATTACTACGTGATCCAAACCAGAAAAAACCCAGGATCCGTACAACAAGTATGTGAAGAATGCGAAAGTATGAGTCTGATGAGTGAAAATCCCAGACCTAACCTAGACCTAACATGCGTTATCCTCTAAAATATTGATCGAAACCAGGTTTAATTGACCGTTTCAGTGTGGTACCACATTACTACGTGATCCAAACCAGAAAAAACCCAGGATCCGTTCAACAAGTATGTGAAGGATGCGAAAGTATGAGTCTGATCAGTGAAAATCTCAGGCCTTACCTAGACCTAACTTGCGTTGTCCTCTAAAATATTGATGGAAACCTGGTTTCATTGACCGTTTCAGTGTGGTACTACATTACTACGTGATGCAATCCAGAAAAAGCCCAGGATCTAGCCATCAAGTATGAGAAATATGCGAAAGAATGAGCCTGATGATAGCAAATCCCAGACCTAACCTAGACCTAACATGCGTTATCCTCTAAAATATTGAGCGAAACCAGGTTTAATGGACTGTTTCAGTGTGGTACCACACTACTTCGTGATCCAAACCAGAAAAAACCCAGGATCTGTTCAACAAGTATGTGAAAAACGCGAAACTGTGAGCCTGATGAGGGCAAATCTTAGACCTAACCCAGACCTAAGATGCGTTATCCTCTAAAATATTTATCCAGACCAGGTTTCATTGACTGTTTCAGCGTGGTACCACATTACTACGTGATCCAAACCAGAAAAAACCCAGGATCTGTTCAACAAGTATGTGAAAAACGCGAAAGTATGAGCCTGATGAGGGCAAATCCCAGACATATCCCAGACCTAACTTGCGTTGTCCTCTAAGATATTGATGGAAACCAGGTTTAATTGACTGTTTCAGTGTTGTACTACATTACTACGTGATGCAATCCAGAAAAAGCCCAGGATCTAGCCATCAAGTATGAGAAATATGCGAAAGAATGAGCCTGATGAGAGCAAATCCCAGACCTATCCCAGACGTAACTTGCGTTGTCCTCTAAAATATTGATCGAAACCAGGTTTAATTGACCGTTTCAGTGTGGTACCACATTACTACGTGATCCAAACCAGAGAAAACCCAGGATCCGTTCAACAAGTATGTGAAGGATGCGAAAGTATGAGTCTGATCAGTGGAAATCACAGGCCTTACCTAGACCTAACTTGCGTTGTCCTCTAAAATATTGATGGAAACCAGGTTTCATTGACTGTTTCAGTGTGGTACTAGATTACTACGTGATGCAATCCAGAAGAAGCCCAGGATCTAGCCATCAAGTATGAGAAATATGCGAAGGAATGAGCCTGATGAGAGCAAATCCCAGACCTAACCTAGACCTAACATGCGTTATCCTCTAAAATATTGAGCGAAACCAGGTTTAATGGACTGTTTCAGTGTGGTACCACACTACTTCGTGATCCAAACCAGAAATAGCCCAGGATCTAGCCATGAAGTATGAGAAATATGCGAAAGTAAGAGCCTGATGAGGGCAAATCCTAGATCTATCCCAGACGTAACTTGATACAATCCAGAAACAGCCCAGGATCTAGCCATGAAGTATGAGAAATATGCGAAAGTATGAACCTGATGAGGGCAAATCCTAGACCTAACACAGACCTAACATGAATTATTCTCTAAAATATTGATCGAAACCAGGTTTAATTGACTGTTTCAGCGTGGTACCACATTACTACGTGGTCCAAACCAGAAAAAACCCAGGATCAGTTGAACAAGTAAGTGAAGAATGCGAAAGTATGAGTCTGATGAGTGAAAATCCCAGGGCTAACCTAGACCTAACATGCGTCATCCTCTAAAATATTGATCAAAACCAGGTTTCATGGACTGTTTCAGTGTGGTACCACACTACAACGTGATCCAAACTAGAAAAAACCCAGGATCTGTTCAACAATTATGTGAAAAACGCGAAAGTATGAGCCTGATGACGGCAAATCCCAGACATATCCCAGACCTAACTTGCGTTGTCCTCTAAGATATTGATGGAAACCAGGTTTAATTGACTGTTTCAGTGTGGTACCACATTACTACGTGACCCAAACCAGAAAAATCCCATGATCTGTTCAACAAGTATGTGAAAAACGCGAAAGTATGAGCCTGATGAGGGCAAATCCCAGACCTAACCTAGACCTAACATGAATTATTCTCTAAAATATTGATCGAAACCAGGTTTCATTGACTGTTTCAGCGTGGTACCACATTACTACGTGATCCAAACCAGAAAAAACCCAGGATCTGTTCAACAAGTATGTGAAAAACGCGAAAGTATGAGCCTGATGAGGGCAAATCCCAGACATATCCCAGACCTAACTTGCGTTGTCCTCTAAGATATTGATGGAAACCAGGTTTAATTGACTGTTTCAGTGTTGTACTACATTACTACGTGATGCAATCCAGAAAAAGCCCAGGATCTAGCCATCAAGTATGAGAAATATGCGAAAGAATGAGCCTGATGAGAGCAAATCCCAGACCTATCCCAGACGTAACTTGCGTTGTCCTCTAAAATATTGATCGAAACCAGGTTTAATTGACCGTTTCAGTGTGGTACCACATTACTACGTGGTCCAAACCAGAGAAAACCCAGGATCCGTTCAACAAGTATGTGAAGGATGCGAAAGTATGAGTCTGATCAGTGGAAATCACAGGCCTTACCTAGACCTAACTTGCGTTGTCCTCTAAAATATTGATGGAAACCAGGTTTCATTGACTGTTTCAGTGTGGTACTAGATTACTACGTGATGCAATCCAGAAAAAGCCCAGGATCTAGCCATGAAGTATGAGAAATATGCGAAGGAATGAGCCTGATGAGAGCAAATCCCAGACCTAACCTAGACCTAACATGCGTTATCCTCTAAAATATTGAGCGAAACCAGGTTTAATGGACTGTTTCAGTGTGGTACCACACTACTTCGTGATCCAAACCAGAAATAGCCCAGGATCTAGCCATGAAGTATGAGAAATATGCGAAAGTAAGAGCCTGATGAGGGCAAATCCTAGATCTATCCCAGACGTAACTTGATACAATCCAGAAACAGCCCAGGATCTAGCCATGAAGTATGAGAAATATGCGAAAGTATGAACCTGATGAGGGCAAATCCTAGACCTAACACAGACCTAACATGAATTATTCTCTAAAATATTGATCGAAACCAGGTTTAATTGACTGTTTCAGCGTGGTACCACATTACTACGTGGTCCAAACCAGAAAAAACCCAGGATCAGTTGAACAAGTAAGTGAAGAATGCGAAAGTATGAGTCTGATGAGTGAAAATCCCAGGGCTAACCTAGACCTAACATGCGTCATCCTCTAAAATATTGATCAAAACCAGGTTTAATGGACTGTTTCAGTGTGGTACCACACTACAACGTGATCCAAACTAGAAAAAACCCAGGATCTGTTCAACAATTATGTGAAAAACGCGAAAGTATGAGCCTGATGACGGCAAATCCCAGACATATCCCAGACCTAACTTGCGTTGTCCTCTAAGATATTGATGGAAACCAGGTTTAATTGACTGTTTCAGTGTGGTACCACATTACTACGTGACCCAAACCAGAAAAATCCCATGATCTGTTCAACAAGTATGTGAAAAACGCGAAAGTATGAGCCTGATGAGGGCAAATCCCAGACCTAACCTAGACCTAACATGAATTATTCTCTAAAATATTGATCGAAACCAGGTTTAATTGACTGTTTCAGTGTGGTCCCACATTACTACGTGATCCAAACCAGAAAAACCCCCGGATCCCTTCAACAAGTATGTGAAGAATGCGAAAGTATGAGTCTGATGAGTGAAAATCTCAGGCCTTACCTAGACCTAACTTGCGTTGTCCTCTAAAATAGTGATGGAAACCAGGTTTCATTGACTGTTTCAGTGTGGTACTACATTACTACGTGATGCAATCCAGAAAAAGCCCAGGATCTAGCCATCAAGTATGAGAAATATGCGAAAGAATGAGCCTGATGAGAGCAAATCCCAGACCTAACCTAGACCTAACATGAATTATTCTCTAAGATATTGAGCGAAACCAGGTTTAATGGACTGTTTCAGTGTGGTACCACACTACTTCGTGATCCAAACCAGACAAAACCCAGGATCTGTTCATCAAGAATGTGAAAAACGCGAAACTGTGAGCCTGATGAGGGCAAATCTTACACCTAACCCAGACCTAAGATGCGTTATCCTCTAAAATATTTATCCAGACCAGGTTTCATTGAATGTTTCAGTGTGGTACCACTTTACTATGTGATCCAGTCCAGAAATAGCCCAGGATCTAGCCATGAAGTATGAGAAATATGCGACAGTAAGAGCCTGATGAGGGCAAATCCTAGACCTATCCCAGACCTAACTTGCGTTATCCTCTAAAATATTGATCGAAACCAGGTTTAATTGACTGTTTCAGCGTGGTACCACATTACTACGTGATACAATCCAGAAACAGCCCAGGATCCGTTCAACAAGTATGTGAAGAATGCGAAAGTATGAGTCTGATGAGTGAAAATCCCAGGCCTAACCTAGACCTAACATGCGTTATCCTCTAAAATATTGATCGAAACCTGGTTTAATCGACTGTTTCAGTGTGGTTCCACATTACTATGTGATCCAAACCAGAAAATAACCCAGGATCTGTTCAAGGAGTATGTGAAGTGTGCGAAAGTATGAGTCTGATGAGGTCAAATCCCAGACCTATCCCAGACCTAACTTGCGTTATCCTCTAAAATTTTGATCGAAACCAGGTTTAATCGACTGTTTCAGTGTGGTACCACATTACTACGTGATCCAAACCAGAAAAAACCCAGGATCTGTTCAACGAGTATGTGAAGTGTGCGAAAGTATGAGTCTGATGAGGTCAAATCCCAGACCAATCCCAGACTTAACTTGCGTTATCCTCTAAAATATTGATCGAAACCAGGTTTAATCGACTGTTTCAGTGTGGTACCACATTACTACGTGATCCAAACCAGAAAAAACCCAGGATCCGTTTAGAAGTATGTGAAGAATGCGAAAGTATGAGTCTGATCAGTGAAAATCCCAGGCCTAACCTAGACCTAACATGAGTTATACTCTAAAATATTGATCGAAACCTGGTTTAATCGACTGTTTCAGTGTGGTACCACATTACTATGTGATCCAAACCAGAAAATAGCCCAGGATCTAGCCATCAAGTATGAGAAATATGCGAAAGAATGAGCATGATGAGAGCAAATCCCAGACCTAACCTAGACCTAACATGAATTATTCTCTAAAATATTGATCGAAACCAGGTTTAATTGACTGTTTCAGTGTGGTCCCACATTACTACGTGATCCAAACCAGAAAAAACCCAGGATCCGTTCAACAAGTATGTGAAGAATGCGAAAGTATGAGTCTGATGAGTGAAAATCCCAGGCCTAACCTGGACCTAACATTCGTTATCCTCAAAAATATTGATCGAAACCTGGTTAAATCGACTGTTTCAGTGTGGTACCACATTACTATGTGATCCAAACCAGAAAATAACCCAGGATCTGTTCAACGAGTATGTGAAAAGCGCGAAAGTATGAGCCTGATGAGAGCAAATCCCAGACCTAACCTAGACCTAACATGAATTATTCTCTAAAATATTCATCGAGACCGGGTTTAATCGACTGTTTCAGTGTGGTACCACATTACTACGTGATCCAAACCAGAAAAAACCGAGGATCAGTTCAACAAGTATGTGAAGAATGCGAAAGTATGAGTCTGATGAGTGAAAATCCCAGGGCTATCCTAGACCTAACATGCGTTATCCTCTAAAATATTGATCGAAACCAGGTTTAATCGACTGTTTCAGTGTGGTATCACACTACTACGTGACCCAAACCAGAAAAAACCCATGATCTGTTCAACAAGTATGTGAAAAACGCGGAAGTATGAGCCTGATGGGGGCAAATCCCAGACCTACCCCTCAGGGGCTGCCAGCCTTTCAGCTGCAGTACGGGCTTAACGAACCCGGGGTACCCGAGTCATACACACACCGTAAGCCTCCTGTTGGTCGTCACAACGACCCATTCACAATTCCCTATTGGTTTTGTGAATGGTACGTGACGGCAGGAGGAACGGGGGTCTTGGCTTAACCGCCTGGGCCACGAGTATGGCGACTCTATAAAATCGCCCTCCAATCCTAAGCTATGGTGCGCGGCGATGGGATGCATGGTTGGGGGAGAAGGCCCAATCCCAAGCGACCACCTCCGGGGAACCTGCCGAACCCCCGGAGTATATAGGCTTACCCGGGAAAGGCGGCTCTGCCCGGGCGGACCTTTTCTTCCGACCTGCTCGTGGGAATATTATGGAGTTCAATATTAAAACGGGGATGGGACGGGGTAAGTCAGAGGGGGATGACGAAGGCGGTGTTGGGACTGGAGTGACGGCGCTCGCGCCGCCTCCAGCGCCTGGCCCGTCTTCGTGGAAGGTGGAGGAAGACGACGAGACTGCGTCAGTCTCGTCCTTCTCCTCCACCAGGAGCCTCATAGGCTCTAAGAGGAAGAGGGCGGGGCAGGCCGTCGTCGAGGTGGGCGGGGCGATGAGCCCGTCGGTGAGGCTGAGTTGCTTCAGGGACGGGGTGACCGAGGAGATATCGGAGAGGATCTCCTCGTCCCTGAGGCGGGTGGAGAAAGTCGCCGCTGCCTGCGCCTTTAAGGGGCAGAAAAGCGGTGGCGCGGAGGCCCTGAAGGCCGCGGCGGAGGAAATGAGGGAGGCGGCGCGGGAGCTCAGAGGGCGGAACGCCCGTCTGCAGCTCCTGTTGGAGGAGGAGCGACAGGGGAGGAGGAGGGCAGAGGCGCTGTGGAACAGCGCGGCCCTCCCTCCCATCCTCCCTCCTCCTCCACCGCCGCGTCCCTCGGCGGAGGTAAATAAGCGGAGTGCGGCGGCAGTGGTGCGGGGCACCGCGGGCCCCTCCACCCGCACTCCGCCCGTGAAGAAGTCCCCGTCCTCCTCAGAAGACGATCTTCTGAGGAGGATTGGGGACATGATTGATGGCAAGCTGGCCGCCTTCCGGGAGGAGCTCCTCGCCGGAAGAGCGGTCAGCAGGAAGGCGGTGCCTCCCCGACCTGCTCCGGTACAGTCGGGGAAGGCAAAGAAGGGCGGAGTGAAGGCTCCGCCCAGCGTTGCGGCACCAGGGCCCCGGGTCGCGACCCCCAAGGGGGGTGGTGTACCCGTGGTCGCGGTGGTCGCGTCCTCCACAGCACCCTCCCAAGGGGGGGTGGCGTGGAGTGAGGTGATGGGGCGGAAGGCGAAGCGGGCGGCGAGGAAGGCCTCGCAAGGCCGCGAAGGTCGGGAAGGAACGACCTGGTCGTCCCCCAAAAACGGCAGCGGTGACGCTGACCGTTGCGCAGGGGGGCGACCTGACCCTCGCGGAGGCGATGCGGCTCGCCAGGGAGAATATCTCCCTGGAAGAGCTGGGCATCGCCTCCGTGAGGGCGAAGAGGGCCGTGACCGGGGGTCTCTTGCTGGAGATCCCCGGTGCAGAAGGCGGCGCGAAGGCGGATCGTCTCGCCCAGAGGCTCCGGGAGCAGCTGGGCGAGCGAGGTGTCCGGGTCGCCCGGCCCACGAAGCGCACGGAGATGCGCGTTTGTGGGCTGGACGACTCGGTTAGCGCACAGGATGTGTCCCGTGCCCTTGCGAGGGCGGGGGACTGTCCTGTGGAGGACCTGCGGATCGGAGAGATCCGCAGGTCGCCCTCCGGCCTCGGGTCGGTGTGGGCCCGGTGCCCCCTCTCCGCCGCCCGTAAGGTGGCGGAATCCGGGAGGGTGTTGGTGGGGTGGGTTAGGTCTGGGTTAGGTATGGGTTAGGTCTGGGTTAGGTCTGGGTTAGGTCTGGGTTAGGTCTAAGATTTGCCCTCATCAGGCTCACAGTTTCGCGATTTTCACATACTTGTTGAACAGATCCTGGGTTTTTTCTGGTTTGGATCACGAAGTAGTGTGGTACCACACTGAAACAGTCAATTAAACCTGGTTTCGCTCAAATTTTTAGAGGATAACGCATGTTAGGTCTAGATTAGGTCTGGGATTTGTCTCATCAGGCTCATTCTTTCGCATATTTCTCATACTTGATGGCTATATCCTGGGCTTTTTCTGGATTGCATCACGTAGTAACGTAGTACCACACTGAAACAGTCAATGAAACCTGGTTTCCATCAATATTTTAGAGGACAACGCAAGTTAGGTCTAGGTAAGGCCTGAGATTTTCACTGATCAGACTCATACTTCCGCCTTCTTCACATACTTGTTGAACGGATCCTGGGTTTTTTCTGGTTTGGAACACGTAGTAATGTGGTACCACACTGAAACATTCAATTAAACCTGGTCTTGATAAATATTTTAGAGAATAACGCATGTTAGGTCTGGGTTAGGTCTAGGATTTGCCCTCATCAGGCTCATACTTTCGCATATTTCTCATACTTCATGGCTAGATCCTGGGCTATTTCTGGATTGGATCACGTAGTAAAGTGGTACCACACTGAAACATTCAATGAAACCTGGTCTGGATAAGAATTTTAGAGGATAACGCATGTTAGGTCAAGGTTAGGTCTAAGATTTGCCCTCATCAGGCTCACAGTTTCGCGTTTTTCACATACTTGTCGAACAGATCCTGGGTTTTTTGTGGTTTGGATCACGTAGTAATGTGGTACCACACTGAAACATTCAATTAAACCTGGTCTTGATAAATATTTTAGAGGATAACGCATGTTAGGTCTGGGATAGGTCTGGGATTTGCTCTCATCAGGCTCATACTTTCGTACACTTCACATACTTGTTGAACGGATACTGCGTTATTTTCTGGTTTGGATCACATAGTAATGTGGTACCAAACTGAAACATTCAATTAAACCTGGTCTTGATAAATATTTTAGAGAATAACGCATGTTAGGTCTGGGTTAGGTCTAGGATTTGCCCTCATCGGGCTCATACTTTCGCATATTTCTCATACTTCATGGCTAGATCCTGGGCTATTTCTGGATTGGATCACGTAGTAAAGTGGTACCACACTGAAACATTCAATGAAACCTGGTGTGGATAGAAATTTTAGAGGATAACGCATGTTAGGTCAAGGTTAGGTCTAAGATTTGCCCTCATCAGGCTCACAGTTTCGCGTTTTTCACATACTTGTCGAACAGATCCTGGGTTTTCTCTGGTTTGGATCACGTAGTAATGTGGGTCCACACTGAACCAATCAATTAAACCTGGTCTTGATAAATATTTTAGAGGATAACGCATGTTAGGTCTGGGATAGGTCTGGGATTTGCCCTCATCAGACTCATACTTTCGCACACTTCACATACTCGTTGAACAGATCCTGCGTTATTTTCTGGTTTGGATCACATAGTAATGTGGTACCACACTGAAACATTCAATTAAACCTGGTCTTCATAAATATTTTAGAGGATAACGCATGTTAGGTCTGGGTTAGGTCTAGGATTTGCCCTCATCAGGCTCACAGTTTCGCGTTTTTCACATACTTGTTGAACAGATCCTGGGTTTTTTCTGGTTTGGATCACGTAGTAATGTGGTACCACACTAAAACAGTCAATTAAACCTGGTTTCGATCAATATTTTAGAGGATCACGCAAGCTAGGTCTGGGATAGGTCTGGGATTAGCCCTCATCAGGCTCATTCTTTCGCATATTTCTCATACTTGATGGCTATATCCTGGGCTTTTTCTGGATTGCATGACGTAGTAACGTAGTACCACACTGAAACAGTCAATGAAACCTGGGTTCCATCAATATTTTAGAGGATAACGCAAGTTAAGTCTGGGACCGCGAGTGGAAATCCTCGCGCCGCGCCCGCTCCAGTGTCACCGCTGCCTCGAATTGGGGCACGTGAGGCAGTGGTGCACCTCGCCGGTGGACCGCAGCGGTCAGTGTTACCGCTGCGGTGCCAAAGAGCACCGTGCGAGCCAGTGCTCGGCGGCCCCCCACTGCCCGCTGTGTGCGGACATGGGGAGGCCAGCCGATCACAGGGTGGGGAGCAAGAAGTGCTCCCCCCCCCCTCCCGGAAGGAGAGGAAGAGGCGGGCTGCACCGGCTCCGGTGCCGAGGGCGGTGGCATCGTCCTCCATGGAGGTGGACGGTGCTACGGGGATGGACGGCCGGGAGGAGGCTGGCGCGGCCATTAATTAATGCCGCCCCGCCTCCTCCTCCAGGCCAACCTCAACCACTGCCGCGCGGCACAGGACTTGATGTCCCAAGTCCTCGCGGAGTGGGGGGTTGGCCTGGCGGGCGCCGCCGAGCCGTACCGCGTCCCTGATCACCCTCATTGGGTGGGCGTCGCGGACGGCTTGGTGGCGACGGTATGGGGAGGGGGCGACGGGTCCCCACCGTACTCCTTGTTGGAGCGCGGTCGGGGATTCGTTGCCGTGGACTGGGGGGGAGTCGCTGTGGTGGGGTGCTACATTTCGCCCCGTAGCGGTCACGCTGCGTTCGAGCTGTACTTAGCCGAGGTCGCGGCATGCGTGCAGCGCTACGCGGCCCGGCCGGTGCTGGTCCTGGGGGATTTTAATGCCAAGTCGGTGGCTTGGGGATCCCCCAGGACCTCCGTTCGCGGCGGGATCCTGGGCGATTGGGCGGCGGGGCTCGACCTCCGGGTATTGAACCGGGGGTCGGAGCACACATGCGTGCGGCGATATGGGGGGTCCATCGTGGATGTTGGATTCGCGACCCCCAACGCCGTGCGCGTGGTGTCGGGTTGGCACGTGGTCGCGGGGGCAGAGACACTCTCCGATCACCGGTACATCCGGATGGAGGTCTCTGCCGCCGCGAGTGCATCCCGACACGGCCGCCTGCGTGGCACCCCACCACGCCGCTGGGCGCTTCGGCGCCTGGACAAGGACGCCCTGATGGCAGCTGCCCTCGCTGCAACTTGGCCGCAGGGAGCGGCCGAGTTGCCGAGCATAGAGGAGGAGGTCGCCCGGCTCGGAGCATTGGTCGCGGGTATTTGCGACGCGGCGATGCCTCGGGTCGGGCGGGCTTCTCCTCGCCGGGCGGTGTACTGGTGGTCGGACGCGATCGCGGAGTTGCGAGTCGCGACTGTCCGCGCCCGACGCCAGTACACCCGCGCGCGCCGTCGTCAACGTACAGGCGACGGCGTGGCGCGAGCGAGGGCAGCTGATGACATGTATGGAGCATACCGCGTGGCGCGGGTTGCTCTGCAGGTCGCCATCAAACGGGCCAAGACCCAGGCATGGAAGGAGCTCCTCCAGACCCTTGATGACGATCCATGGGGGCGCCCATATAAGGTGGTGCTGAATAAGCTCCGCCCGTGGGCGCCCCCCGTCACCGAGGGTCTTGACCCCCGGCTGCTGGAGGACGTGGTCAATACACTCTTCCCAATTGGGGAGAGGGGACCGCGTCCTCCGGCGGCGGCGGCTGTCCCAGTGGAGTGGACGGCCGAGCTAGGGGTCACGCAGGAGGAGCTGGCAGCGGCCATCAGACAGCTCGGGGTTCGTAACACGGCCCCGGGTCCGGATGGTGTGCCCGGCCGGGTTTGGGTCTTGACCCAGGGCGTCCTTGGGGCCGACCTCAGGCGGTTGTTCGACCGCTGCCTGAGGGACGGGCGATTCCCCCCCAGTTGGAAGGTGGCGAGGATGGTCCTCCTCCGGAAGGAGGGTCGGCCCGCGGAGTCTCCCTCCGCATACCGGCCCATTTGTCTCCTCGACGAGGTGGGCAAGCTCTTCGAGCGTGTGATTGCTGCCCGCCTCGTCGAGCACCTGTCGCGGGGTGATCCCGGTCTGGCCGACTGCCAGTTCGGTTTCCGGGGGGGCCGATCGACTATCGACGCGATAGGTCGTCTGAGGGCCCTCTCGGAGGCGGCCGTCTCCCGGGGAGGGGTGGCATTGGCAATGTCCTTGGATATTGCCAATGCCTTTAACACCCTCCCCTGGGAAGAGATAAGGAGGGGACTCGAATATCATCGAGTCCCCCCTTGTCTCAGGGCGGTCGTCGGGGATTATCTCCGCGGCAGGTGGATCGAGTATCCGGGCCAGGATGGTGATATGCGGAGGGAGGTGTACTGCGGTGTTCCGCAGGGGTCGGTCCTCGGGCCACTCCTGTGGAACATCGCGTACGACTCGGTGTTGCGGGCCGGCCTCCCCGACGGCGTCAGCACGGTGTGTTATGCGGATGACACACTGGTGCTGGCCGTCGGGGCGCACTGGGGGAGGGCCATGCGTCGCGCGGAGGAGGGGTCGCAACGCGTCGTCGACCGGATCAGGGGGATGGGGATGACGGTGGCGGTCCATAAGACCGAGGTGATTGCGTTTCATTCACCTCGGCAGGATCCGCCACCCCCTCTGATCCGGGTGGGTGGGGCTGACATCGAGGTGAAGCCCCAGATCAGGTATCTGGGACTGATCCTCGATAGCCACTGGCGTTTCGAGGAGCATTTCCGCTGCCTGGTCCCCCGATTGGAAAGGATGGTTGCGGCTCTGGGCCGGATCCTGCCCAACCTGGGGGGCCCGGCGGGCCGAGTTCGTCGCCTCTATGTGGCAATGGTCCAGTCGGTGGCCCTATACGGGGCCCCCGTCTGGGCGGACGACCTGGCTGCCTCCCGGCGCAGCATGACTATGCTGCGTCGGGTGCAGAGGCGCATGGCGCTCAGGGTCGTCCGCGGGTATCGGACCATGTCACATGAGGCGGCGACGGTTCTAGCGGGGATGCCGCCCATGGACCTGCTCGCGCGGTCGCACGCGGTGATGTACCGGCACCGCGTCGACCGTCGCGCGGGGGTGGGGGCGGCCCCGGGCGGGCAGGAACCTGCTTGGGGCGATTTGAAGCGCCAGGCCCGGCAGTCCGTGTTGCTCGCGTGGCAGGAGCGGCTGGCTCTGCCAACCGCGGGGCACCGGACTGTCGGGGCTGTTCGGCCACTCCTGAAGGAGTGGCTGGACAGAGGCCATGGCAGCCTCACCTACCGGCTGGCACAGGTATTTTCCGGCCATGGCAGCTTCGGAAGATACCTGTGCCGGATAGGGAAGGAGCCGACGGCGCGTTGCTGCCACTGCGACGCTGAGCAGGACACGGCGGATCATACCCTGGAGGTATGCCCCGCGTGGGAGGGGGAGCGCCGTGTCCTGGTCGGCGTCGTCGGGCGGGATGTCTCGCTGCCGGGCGTGGTGCGCGCCATGCTCGGCAGCGAGGAGAAGTGGAGGGCCGTGGCCTCCTTCTGCGAGAACGTAATGTTGCAGAAGGAGGCCGCGGGGAGGGAGCGCGAGCTTCAGCGGCGCGCTGAAGCTCGCGCTCGTGCGGTGGCCCGAGGTCGTCGCCCGGTCGCGAGGCGTCGCGGGCGGCCGCCTCGGCGTGGCGGATGACCTAGGCTGGGAGGGGGGTCCTGAGGGGACCCTCCTCCCGCCAGGCGGCGCCGGGTCGGACCGGTTGGGGGTAGGAGTGCCACCCCCTACCGGTCCGACGCAAGGGGAGGCACCCTCGGCGGTCTGGTGCGGCCATGAACGGCCGGCCGCCGGGGTGTGGAAACGGGGTCGCGGGCGGTTGCGAGTTGGGGCTCGCAGCCGCCACTAAACGCGGCCCCGGGACGGATAGCGGCGGGATGGAGTGGCCCCGTCCCGCCGCTATGAGGCAGTGTGTCTACTGGGGGGACCGATTGTCCCCCCGGGGGATGGGCGCGAAAGCGCGGGCACGGGGAGGATACCGGAAGAATGCTTCGAGCGATTCCCGGTATCCTCCCAAAGCGTGCCGAAGGGTCACAGTGGGGTTTTTAGTGGGTAGGTCCCGCGCCTGTCGTTGTACGGGCGCGGGGAATCCCACACACCCCTCCCACCCCTCCCCAAGGAGGTGGGAGGGAGTCTTTCGAAGATTTTCCCCACGACAAAGAAAAAAAAAAAAAAAAAAAAAATCCCAGACCTATCCCAGACCTAACTTGCGTTATCCTCTAAAATATTGATCGAAACCAGGTTTAATTGACCGTTTCAGTGTGGTACCACATTACTACGTGATCCAAACCAGAAAAAACCCGGGATCCGTTCAACAAGTATGTGAAGGATGCGAAAGTATGAGTCTGATCAGTGAAAATCTCAGGCCTTACCTAGACCTAACTTGCGTTGTCCTCTAAAATATTGATGGAAACCAGGTTTCATTGACTGTTTCAGTGTGGTACTACATTACTACGTGATGCATTCCAGAAAAAGCCCAGGATCTAGCCATCAAGTATGAGAAATATGCGAAAGAATGAGCCTGATGAGAGCAAATCCCAGACCTAACCTAGACCTAACATGCGTTATCCTCTAAAATATTGAGCGAAACCAGGTTTAATGGACTGTTTCAGTGTGGTACCACACTACTTCGTGATCCACTCCAGAACTAGCCCAGGATCTAGCCATGAAGTATGAGAAATATGCGAAAGTAAGAGCCTGATGAGGGCAAATCCTAGACCTATCCCAAACTTAACTTGCGTTATCCTCTAAAATATTTATCAAGACCAGGTTTAATTGATTGTTTCAGTGTGGTACCACATTACTACGTGATCCACACCAGAAAAAACCCAAGATCCGTTCAACAAGTATGTGAAGAATGCGAAAGTATGAGTCTGATGAGGTCAAATCCCAGACCAATCCCAGACTTAACTTGCGTTATCCTCTAAAATATTGATCGAAACCAGGTTTAATCGACTGTTTCAGTGTGGTACCACATTACTACGTGATCCAAACCAGAAAAAACCCAGGATCTGTTCAACGAGTATGTGAAGTGTGCGAAAGTATGAGTCTGATGAGGGCAAATCCCAGACCTATCCCAGACCTAACATGCGCTATCCTCGATAATATTTATCAAGACCAGGTTTAATTGATTGTTTCAGTGTGGACCCACATTACTACGTGATCCAAACCAGAAAAAACCCAGGATCTGTTCAACAAGTATGTGAAGAATGCGAAAGTATGAGTCTGATGAGGGCAAATCTCAGACCTATCCCAGACTTAACTTGCGTTATCCTCTAAAATATTAATCGAAACCAGGTTTAATCGACTGTTTCAGTGTGGTACCACATTACTATGTGATCCAAACCAGAAAAAACCCAGGATCTGTTCAACAAGTATGTGACAAACGCGAATGTATGAGTCTGATGAGGTCAAATCCCAGACCAATCCCAGACTTAACTTGCGTTATCCGCTAAAATATTGATCGAAACCAGGTTTAATCGACTGTTTCAGTGTGGTACCACATTACTACGTGATCCAAACCAGAAAAAACCCAGGATCTGTTCAACGAGTATGTGAAGTGTGCGAAAGTATGAGTCTGATGAGGGCAAATCTCAGACCTATCCCAGACCTAACATGCGTTATCCTCGAAAATATTTATCAAGACCAGGTTTAATTGATTGTTTCAGTGTGGACCCACATTACTACGTGATCCCAACCAGAAAAAACCCAGGATCCGTTCAACAAGTATGTCAAGAATGCGAAAGTATGAGTCTGATGAGCGAAAATCCCAGACCTAACCTAGACCTAACATGCGTTATCCTCTAAAATATTGATCGAAACCAGGTTTAATTGACCGTTTCAGTGTGGTACCACATTACTACGTGATCCAAACCAGAAAAAACCCAGGATCCGTTCAACAAGTATGTGAAGGATGCGAAAGTACGAGTCCGATCAGTGAAAATCTCAGGCCTTACCTAGACCTAACTTGCGTTGTCCTCTAAAATATTGATGGAAACCTGGTTTCATTGACTGTTTCAGTGTGGTACTACATTAGTACGTGATGCAAACCAGAAACAACCCAGGATCTGTTCAACGAGTATGTGAAGTGTACGAAAGTATGAGTCTGATGAGGGCAAATCCCAGACCTATCCCAGACCTAACATGCGTTATCCTCTAAAATATTTATCAAGACCAGGTTTAATTGATTGTTTCAGTGTGGACCCACATTACTACGTGATCCAAACCAGAAAAAACCCAGGATCCGTTCAACAAGTATGTGAAGAATGCGAAAGTATGAGTCTGATGAGTGAAAATCCCAGACCTAACCTAGACCTAACATGCGTTATCCTCTAAAATATTTATCAAGACCAGGTTTAATTGATTGTTTCAGTGTGGTCCCACATTACTACGAGATCCAAACCAGAAAAAACCCAGGATCTGTTCAACATGTATGAGAAATATGCGAAAGAATGAACCTGATGAGAGCAAATCCCAGACCTAACCTAGACCTAACATGCGTTATCCTCTAAAATATTTTTCAAGAGCAGGTTTAATTGATTGTTTCAGTGTGGACCCACATTACTACGTGATCCAAACCAGAAAAAACCCAGGATCTGTTCAACAAGTATGTGAAGAATGCGAAAGTATGAGTCTGATGAGTGAAAATCCCAGACCTAACCTAGACCTAACATGCGTTATCCTCTAAAATATTTATCAAGACCAGGTTTAATTGATTGTTTCAGTGTGGACCCACATTACTACGTGATCCAAACCAGAAAAAACCCAGGATCTAGCCATCAAGTATGAGAAATATGCGTAAGAATGAGCCTGATGAGAGCAAATCCCAGACCTAACCTAGACCTAACATGCGTTATCCTCTAAAATATTGAGCGAAACCAGGTTTAATGGACTGTTTCAGTGTGGTACCACACTACTTCGTGATCCAAACCAGAAAAAACCCAGGATCTGTTCAACAAGTATGTGAAAAAGGCGAAACTGTGAGCCTGATGAGGGCAAATCTTAGACCTAACCCAGACCTAAGATGCGTTATCCTCTAAAATATTTAACCAGACCAGGTTTAATTAATTGTTTCAGCGTGGTACCACATTACTACGTGATCCAAACCAGAAAAAACCCAGGATCTGTTCAACAAGTATGTGAAAAACGCGAAAGTATGAGCCTGATGGGGGCAAATCCCAGACATATCCCAGACCTAACTTGCGTTGTCCTCTAAGATATTGATGGAAACCAGGTTTAATTGACTGTTTCAGTGTTGTACTACATTACTACGTGATGCAATCCAGAAAAAGCCCAGGATCTAGCCATCAAGTATGAGAAATATGCGAAAGAATGAGCCTGATGAGAGCAAGTCCCAGACCTAACTTGCAATGTCCTCTAAGATATTGATGGAAACCAGGTTTAATTGACTGTTTCAGTGTTGTACTTCATTACTACGTGATGCAATCCAGAAAAAGCCCAGGATCTAGCCATCAAGTATGAGAAATATGCGAAAGTATGAGCCTGATGAGGGCAAATCCTAGACCTAACCCAGACCTATCATGCGTTATCCTCTAAAATATTTATCAAGACCAGGTTTAATTGATTGTTTCAGTGTGGTCCCACATTACTACGTGATCCAAACCAGAAAAAACCCAGGATCTGTTCAACATGTATGAGAAATATGCGAAAGAATGAGCCTGATGAGAGCAAATCCCAGACCTAACCTAGACCTAACATGAATTATTCTCTAAAATATTGATCGAAACCAGGTTTAATTGACTGTTTCAGTGTGGTCCCACATTACTACGTGATCCAAACCAGAAAAAACCCAGAATCCGTTCAACAAGTATGTGAAGAATGCGAAAGTATGAGTCTGATAAATGAAAATCCCAGGCCTAACCTAGACCTAACATGAGTTATACTCTAAAATATTGATCGCAACCTGGTTTAATCGACTGTTTCAGTGTGCTACCACATTACTATGTGATCCAAACCAGAAAATAACCCAGGATCTGTTCAACGAGTATGTTAAGTGTGCGAAAGTATGAGTCTGATGAGGTCAAATCCCAGACCTATCCCAGACCTAACTTGCGCTATCCTCTAAGATATTGATCGAAACCAGGTTTAATCGACTGCTTCAGTGTGGTACCACATTACTACGTGATCCAAACCAGAAAAAACCCAGGATCAGTTCAACAAGTATGTGAAGAATGCGAAAGTATGAGTCTGATGAGTGAAAATCCCAGGGCTAACCTAGACCTAACATGCGTTATCCTCTAAAATATTGATCCAAACCAGGTTTAATGGACTGTTTCAGTGTGGTACCACACTACTACGTGATACAAACCAGAAAAAACCCAGGATCTGTTCAACAAGTATGTGAAAAACGCGAAAGTATGAGCCTGATGAGGACAAATCCCAGACCTATCCCAGACCTAACTTGCGTTGTCCTCTAAGATATTGATGGAAACCAGGTTTAATTGACTGTTTCAGTGTTGTACTTCATTACTACGTGATGCAATCCAGAAAAAGCCCAGGATCTAGCCATCAAGTATGAGAAATATGCGAAAGAATGAGCCTGATGAGAGCAAATCCCAGACCTAACATGAATTATTCTCTAAAATATTGATAGAAACCAGGTTTAATTGACTGTTTCAGTGTGGTCCCACATTACTACGTGATCCAAACCAGAAAAAACCCAGGATCCGTTCAACACGTATGTGACGAATGCGAAAGTATGAGCCTGATGAGTGAAAATCCCAGGCCTAACCTAGACCTAAGATGCGTTGTCCTCGAAAATATTGATCGAAACCTGGTTTAATCGACTGTTTCAGTGTGGTACCACATTATTATGTGATCCAAACCAGAAAATAACCCAGGATCTGTTCAACGAGTATGTGAAATGTGCGAAAGTATGAGTCTGATGAGGTCAAATCCCAGACCAATCCCAGACTTAACTTGCATTATCCTCTAAAATATTGATCGAAACCAGGTTTAATTGACTGTTTCAGCGTGGTACCACATTACTACGTGATACAATCCAGAAACAGCCCAGGATCTAGCCATGAAGTATGAGAAATATGTGCAAGTATGAGCCTGATGAGGGCAAATCCTAGACCTAACCCAGACCTAACATGCGTTATCCTCTAAAATGTTTATCAAGACCAGGGTTAATTGATTGTTTCAGTGTGGTCCCACATTAGTACGTGATCCGGACCAGAAAAAACCCAGGATCTGTTCAACAAGTATGTGAAGAATGCGAAAGTATGAGTCTGATGAGGGCAAATCCCAGACCTAACCTAGACCTAACATGCGTTATCCTCTAAAATATTTATCAAGACCAGGTTTAATTGATTGTTTCAGTGTGGTCCCACATTACTACGAGATCCAAACCAGAAAAAACCCAGGATCTGTTCAACATGTATGAGAAATATGCGAAAGAATGAGCCTGATGAGAGCAAATCCCAGACCTAACCTAGACCTAACATGCGTTATCCTCTAAAATATTTATCAAGACCAGGTTTAATTGATTGTTTCAGTGTGGACCCACATTACTACGTGATCCAAACCAGAAAAAACCCAGGATCAGTTCAACAAGTATGTGAAGAATGCGAAAGTATGAGTCTGATGAGTGAAAATCCCAGTGCTAACCTAGACCTAACATGCGTTATCCACTAAAATATTGATCGAAGCCAGGTTTAATCGACTGTTTCAGTGTGGTATCACACTACTACGTGACCCAAACCAGAAAAAACCCATGATCTGTTCAGCAAGTATGTGAAAAACGCGAAACTGTGAGCCTGATGTGGGCAAATCATAGACCTAACCCAGACCTAAGATGCGTTGTCCTCTAAAATATTGATGGAACCAGGTTTCATTGACTGTTTCAGTGTGGTACTACATTACTACGTGATGCAATCCAGAAAAAGCCCAGGATCTAGCCATCAAGTATGAGAAATATGCGAAGGAATGAGCCTGATGAGGGCAAATCCTAGACCTAACCCAGACCTAACATGCGTTATCCTCTAAAATGTTTATCAAGACCAGGGTTAATTGATTGTTTCAGTGTGGTCCCACATTAGTACGTGATCCGGACCAGAAAAAACCCAGGATCTGTTCAACAAGTATGTGAAGAATGCGAAAGTATGAGTCTGATGAGGGCAAATCCCAGACCTATCCCAGACCCAACTTGCGTTATCCTCTAAAATATTGATCGAAACCAGGTTTAATTGACCGTTTCAGTGTGGTACCACATTACTACGTGATCCAAACCAGAAAAAACCCAGGATCCGTTCAACAAGTATGTGAAGAATGCGAAAGTATGAGTCTGATCAGTGAAAATCCCAGGCCTAACCCAGACCTAACATGAGTTATACTCTAAAATATTGATCGAAACCTGGTTTAATCGACTGTTTCAGTGTGGTACCACATTACTATGTGATCCAAACCAGAAAATAACCCTGTATCTGTTCAACGAGTATGTGAAGTGTGCGAAAGTATGAGTCTGATGAGGTCAAATCCCAGACCATTCCCAGACTTAACTTGCGTTATCCTCTAAAATATTGATCGAAACCAGGTTTAATCGACTGTTTCAGTGTGGTACCACATTACAACGTGATCCAAACCAGAAAAATTCCAGGATCTAGCCATCAAGTATGTGAAGAATGCGAAAGTATGAGTCTGATGAGTGAAAATCCCAGGCCTAACCTAGACCTAACATGCGTTATCCTCTAAAATATTGATCCAAACCAGGTTTAATGGACTGTTTCAGCGTGGTACCACACTACTACGTGATTCAAACCAGAAAAAACCCAGGATCTGTTCAACAAGTATGTGAAAAACGCGAAAGTATGAGCCTGATGAGGGCAAATCCCAGACATAGCCCAGACCTAACTTGCGTTGTCCTTTAAGATATTGATGGAAACCAGGTTTAATTGACTGTTTCAGTGTTGTACTTCGTTACTACGTGATGCAATCCAGAAAAAGCCCAGGATCTAGCCATCAAGTATGAGAAATATGCGAAAGAATGAGCCTGATGAGAGCAAATCCCAGACCTGACCTAGACCTAACATGAATTATTCTCTAAAATATTGATCGAAACCAGGTTTAATTGACTGTTTCAGTGTGGTCCCACATTACTACGTGATCCAAACCAGAAAAAACCCAGGATCCGTTCAACAAGTATGTGAAGAATGCGAAAGTATGAGTGTGATGAGTGAAAATCCCAGGCCTAACCTAGACCTAACATGCGTTATCCTCAAAAATATTGATCGAAACCTGGTTTAATCGTCTGTTTCAGTGTGGTATCGCATTACTATGTGATCCAAACCAGAAAAAACCCAGGATCCGTTCAACAGGTATGTGAAGACTGCGAAAGTATGAGTCTGATGAGTGAAAATCCCAGACCTAACCTAGACCTAACATGCGTTATCCTCTAAAATATTGATCCAAACCAGGTTTAATTGACTGTTTCAGTGTTGTACTTCATTACTACGTGATGCAATCCAGAAAAAGCCCAGGATCTAGCCATGAAGTATGAGAAATATGCGAAAGAATAAGCCTGATGAGGGCAAATCCCAGACCTAACCCAGACCTAACATGCGCTGTCCTCTAAGTTATTGATAGAAACCAGGTTTAATTGACTGTTTCAGTGTGGTACCACACTACTACGTGATCCAAACCAGAAAAACCCCAGGATCTGTTCAACAAGTATGTGTAAAACGCGAAAGTATGAGTCTGATGAGTGAAAATCCCAGGCCTAACCTAGACCTAACATGCGTTATCCTCAAAAATATTGATCGAATCCAGGTTTAATCGACTGTTTCAGTGTGGTACCACATTACTACGTGATCCAAACCAGAAAAAACCCAGGATCCGTTCAACAGGTATGTCAAGACTGCGAAAGTATGAGTCTGATGAGTGAAAATCCCAGACCTAACCTAGACCTAACATGCGTTGTCCTCTAAGATATTGATGGAAACCAGGTTTAATTGACTGTTTCAGTGTTGTACTCCATTACTACGTGATGCAATCCAGAAAAAGCCCAGGATCTAGCCATGAAGTTTGAGAAATATGCGAAAGTATGAGCCTGATGAGGGCAAATCCTAGACCTAACCCAGACCTAACATGCGTTAGCCTCTAAAATATTTATCAAGACCAGGTTTAATTGAATGTTTCAGTGTGGTACCACATTACTATGTGATGCAATCCAGAAAAAGCCCAGGATCTAGCCACCAAGTTTGAGAAATATGCGAAAGATTGAGCCTGATGAGGGCAAATCCCAGACCTAACCTAGACCTAACATGAATTATTCTCTAAAATATTGATCGAAACCAGGTTTAATTGACTGTTTCAGTGTGGTCCCACATTACTACGTGATCCAAACCAGAAAAAACCCAGGATCCGTTCAACAGGTATGTGAAGACTGCGAAAGTATGAGTCTGATGAGTGAAAATCTCAGACCTAACCTAGACCTAACATGCGTTGTCCTCTAAGATATTGATGGAAACCAGGTTTAATTGACTGTTTCAGTGTTGTACTTCATTACTACGTGATGCAATCCAGAAAAAGCCCAGGATCTAGCCATGAAGTATGAGAAATATGCGAAAGTAAGAGCCTGATGAGGGCAAATCCTAGACCTATCCCAGACCTAACTTGTGTTATCCTCTAAAATATTTATCAAGACCAGGTTTAATTGAATGTTTCAGTGTGGTACCTCACTACTTCGTGATCCAAACCAGAAAAAACCCAGGATCTGTTCAAGAAGTATGTGAAAAACGCTAAACTGTGTGCCTGATGAGGGCAAATCTTAGACCTAACCCAGACCTAAGATGCGTTAACCTCTAAAATATTTATCCAGACCAGGTTTAATTGAATGTTTCAGTGTGGTACCACGTTACTACGTGATCCAAACTAGAAAAAACCCAGGATCCGTTCAACAAGTATGTGAAGAATGCAGTAGTATGAGTCTGATGAGTGAAAATCCCAGGCCTAACCTAGACCTAACATGCGTTATCCTCTAAAATATTAATCGAAACCTGGTTTAATCGACTGTTTCAGTGTGGTACCACATTACTATGTGATCCAAACCAGAAAATAACCAAGGATCTGTTCAAGGAGTATGTGAAGTGTGCGAAAGTATGAGTCTGATGAGGTCAAATCCCAGACCAATCCCAGACCTAACTTGCGTTATCCTCTAAAATATTGTTCGAAACCAGGTTTAATCGACTGTTTCAGTGTGGTACCACATTACTACGTGATCCAAACCAGAAAAAACCCAGGATCCGTTCAACAAGTATGTGAAGAATGCGAAAGTATGAGTCCGATCAGTGAAAATCTCAGGCCTTACCTAGACCTAACTTGCGTTGTCCTCTAAAATAGTGATGGAAACCAGGTTTCATTGACTGTTTCAGTGTGGTACTACATTACTACGTGATGCAATCCAGAAAAAGCCCAGGATCTAGCCATCAAGTATGAGAAATATGCGAAAGAATGAGCCTGATGAGAGCAAATCCCAGACCTAACCTAGACCTAACATGCGTTATCCTCTAAAATATTGAGCGAAACCAGGTTTAATAGACTGTTTCAGTGTGGTACCACACTACTTCGTGTTCCATACCAGACAAAACCCAGGATCTGTTCAACAAGAATGTGAAAAACGCGAAACTGTGAGCCAGATGAGGGCAAATCTTAGACCTAACCCAGACCTAAGATGCGTTATCCTCTAAAAAAATTAACCAGACCAGGTTTCATTGAATGTTTCAGTGTGGTACCACTCTACTACGTGATCCAATCCAAAAATAGCCCAGGATCTAGCCATGAAGTATGAGAAATATGCGAAAGTAAGAGCCTGATGAGGGCAAATCCTAGACCTATCCCAGACCTAACTTGCGTTATCCTCTAAAATATTGATCGAAACCAGGTTTAATTGCCTGTTTCAGCGTGGTACCACATTACTACGTGATACAATCCAGAAACAGCCCAGGATCTGTTCAATATGTATGAGAAATATGCGAAAGAAAGAGCCTGATGAGAGCAAATCCCAGACCTAACCTAGACCTAACATGAATTATTCTCTGAAATATTGATCGAAACCAGGTTTAATTGACTGTTTCAGTGTGGTCCCACATTACTACGTGATCCAAACCAGAAAAAACCCAGGATCCGTTCAACAAGTATGTGAAGAATGCGGAAGTATGTGTCTGATGAGTGAAAATCCCAGGCCTAACCTAGACCTAACACGCGTTATCCTCTAAAATATTGATCGAAACCTGGTTTAATCGACTGTTTCAGTGTGGTACCACATTACTATGTGATCCAAACCAGAAAATAACCCAGGATCTGTTCAAGGAGTATGTGAAGTGTGCGAAAGTATGAGTCTGATGAGATCAAATCCCAGACCTATCCCAGACCTAACTTGCGTTATCCTCTAAAATTTTGATCGAAACCAGGTTTAATTGACCGTTTCAGTGTGGTACCACATTACTACGTGATCCAAACCAGAAAAAACCCAGGATCCGTTCAACAAGTATGTGAAGGATGCGAAAGTATGAGTCTGATCAGTGAAAATCTCAGGCCTTACCTAGACCTAACATGCGTTATCCTCTAAAATATTGATCGAAACCAGGTTTAATCGACTGTTTCAGTGTGGTATCACACTACTACGTGACCCAAACCAGAAAAAACCCAGGATCCGTTCAACAAGTATGTGAAGGATGCGAAAGTATGAGTCTGATCAGTGAAAATCTCAGGCCTTACCTAGACCTAACATGCGGTATCCTCTAAAATATTGATCGAAACCAGGTTTAATCGACTGTTTCAGTGTGGTATCACACTACTACGTGACCCAAACCAGAAAAAACCCATGATCTGTTCAACAAGTATGTGAAAAACGCGAAAGTATGAGCCTGATGAGGGCAAATCCCAGACCTATCCCAGACCTAACTTGCGTTATCCTCTAAAATATTGATCGAAACCAGGTTTAATTGACCGTTTCAGTGTGGTACCACATTACTACGTGATCCAAACCAGAAAAAACCCAGGATCCGTTCAACAAGTATGTGAAGGATGCGAAAGTATGAGTCTGATCAGTGAAAATCTCAGGCCTTACCTAGACCTAACTTGCGTTGTCCTCTAAAATATTGATGGAAACCAGGTTTCATTGACTGTTTCAGTGTGGTACTACATTACTACGTGATGCAATCCAGAAAAAGCCCAGGACCTAGCCATCAAGTATGAGAAATATGCGAAAGAATGAGCCTGATGAGAGCAAATCCCAGACCTAACCGAGACCTAACATGCGTTATCCTCTAAAATATTGAGCGAAACCAGGTTTAATGGACTGTTTCAGTGTGGTACCACACTACTTCGTGATCCAAACCAGAAAAAACACAGGATCTGTTCAACAAGTATGTGAAAAACGCGAAACTGTGAGCCTGATGTGGGCAAATCTTAGACCTAACCCAGACCTAAGATGCGTTATCCTCTAAAATATTTATCCAGACCAGGTTTCATTGACTGTTTCAGCGTGGTACCACATTACTACGTGATCCAAACCAGAAAAAACCCAGGATCTGTTCAACAAGTATGTGAAAAACGCGAAAGTATGAGCCTGATGAGGGCAAATCCCAGACATATCCCAGACCTAACTAGCGTTGTCCTCTAAGATATTGATGGAAACCAGGTTTAATTGACTGTTTCAGTGTTGTACTACATTACTACGTGATGCAATCCAGAAAAAGCCCAGGATCTAGCCATCAAGTATGAGAAATATGCGAAAGAATGAGCCTGATGAGAGCAAATCCCAGACCTAACCTAGACCTAACATGCGTTATCCTCTAAAATATTGAGCGAAACCAGGTTTAATGGACTGTTTCAGTGTGGTACCACTTTACTACGTGATCCACTCCAGAACTAGCCCAGGATCTAGCCATGAAGTATGAGAAATATGCGAAAGTAAGAGCCTCATGAGGGCAAATCCTAGACCTATCCCAAACTTAACTTGCGTTATCCTCTAAAATATTTATCAAGACCAGGTTTAATTGATTGTTTCAGTGTGGTACCACATTACTACGTGATCCACACCAGAAAAAACCCAAGATCCGTTCAACAAGTATGTGAAGAATGCGAAAGTATGAGTCTGATGAGGTCAAATCCCAGACCAATCCCAGACTTAACTTGCGTTATCCTATAAAATATTGATCGAAACCAGGTTTAATTGACTGTTTCAGTGTGGTCCCACATTACTACGTGATCGAAACCAGAAAAAACCCAGGATCTGTTCAACAATTATGTGAAAAACGCGAAAGTATGAGCCTGATGACGGCAAATCCCAGACATATCCGAGACCTAACTTGCGTTGTCCTCTAAGATATTGATGGAAACCAGGTTTAATTGACTGTTTCAGTGTTGTACTCCATTACTACGTGATGCAATCAAGAAAAAGCCCAGGATCTAGCCATCAAGTATGAGAAATATGCGAAAGAATGAGCCTGATGAGAGCAAATCCCAGACCTAACCTAGACCTAACATGAATTATTCTCTAAAATATTGATCGAGACCGGGTTTAATCGACTGTTTCAGTGTGGTACCACATTACTACGTGATCCAAACCAGAAAAAACCGAGGATCAGTTCAACAAGTATGTGAAGAATGCGAAAGTATGAGTCTGATGAGTGAAAATCCCAGGGCTATCCTAGACCTAACATGCGTTATCCTCTAAAATATTGATCGAAACCAGGTTTAATCGACTGTTTCAGTGTGGTATCACACTACTACGTGACCCAAACCAGAAAAAACCCATGATCTGTTCAACAAGTATGTGAAAAACGCGAAAGTATGAGCCTGATGAGGGCAAATCCCAGACCTATCCCAGACCTAACTTGTGTTATCCTCTAAAATATTGATCGAAACCAGGTTTAATTGACCGTTTCAGTGTGGTACCACATTACTACGTGATCCAAACCAGAAAAAACCCAGGATCCGTTCAACAAGTATGTGAAGGATGCGAAAGTATGAGTCTGATCAGTGAAAATCTCAGGCCTTACCTAGACCTAACTTGCGTTGTCCTCTAAAATATTGATGGAAACCAGGGTTCATTGACTGTTTCAGTGTGGTACTACATTACTACGTGATGCAATCCCGAAAAAGCCCAGGATCTAGCCATCAAGTATGAGAAATATGCGAAAGAATGAGCCTGATGAGAGCAAGTCCCAGACCTATCCCAAACTTAACTTGCGTTATCCTCTAAAATATTTATCAAGACCAGGTTTAATTGATTGTTTCAGTGTGGTACCACATTACTACGTGATCCACACCAGAAAAAACCCAAGATCCGTTCATCAAGTATGTGAAGAATGCGAAAGTATGAGTCTGATGAGGTCAAATCCCAGACCAATCCCAGACTTAACTTGCGTTATCCTCTAAAATATTGATCGAAACCAGGTTTAATCGACTGTTTCAGTGTGGTACCACATTACTACGTGATCCAAACCAGAAAAAACCCAGGATCTGTTCAACGAGTATGTGAAGTGTGCGAAAGTATGAGTCTGATGAGGGCAAATCCCAGACCTATCCCAGACCTAACATGCGTTATCCTCGAAAATATTTATCAAGACCACGTTTAATTGATTGTTTCAGTGTGGACCCACATTACTACGTGATCCAAACCAGAAAAAACCCAGGATCCGTTCAACAAGTATGTGAAGAATGCGAAAGTATGAGTCTGATGAGTGAAAATCCCAGACCTAACCTAGACCTAACATGCGTTATCCTCTAAAATATTGATGGAAACCAGGTTTCATTGACTGTTTCAGCGTGGTACCACATTACTACGTGATCCAAACCAGAAAAAACCCAGGATCTGTTCAACAAGTATGTGAAAAACGCGAAAGTATGAGCCTGATGAGGGCAAATCCCAGACCCATCCCAGACCTAACATGCGTTATCCTCGAAAATATTTATCAAGACCACGTTTAATTGATTGTTTCAGTGTGGACCCACATTACTACGTGATCCAAACCAGAAAAAACCCAGGATCCGTTCAACAAGTATGTGAAGAATGCGAAAGTATGAGTCTGATGAGTGAAAATCCCAGGCCTTACCTAGACCTAACTTGCGTTGTCCTCTAAGATATTGATGGAAACCAGGTTTAATTGACTGTTTCAGTGTTGTACTACATTACTACGTGATGCAATCCAGAAAACGCCCAGGATCTAGCCATCAAGTATGAGAAATATGCGAAAGAATGAGCCTGATGAGAGCAAATCCCAGACCTAACCTAGACCTAACATGCGTTATCCTCTAAAATATTGAGCGAAACCAGGTTTAATGGACTGTTTCAGTGTGGTACCACTTTACTACGTGATCTACTCCAGAACTAGCCCAGGATCTAGCCATGAAGTATGAGAAATATGCGAAAGTAAGAGCCTGATGAGGGCAAATCCTAGACCTATCCCAAACTTAACTTGCGTTATCCTCTAAAATATTTATCAAGACCAGGTTTAATTGATTGCTTCAGTGTGGTACCACATTACTACGTGATCCACACCAGAAAAAACCCAAGATCCGTTCAACAAGTATGTGAAGAATGCGAAAGTATGAGTCTGATGAGGTCAAATCCCAGACCAATCCCAGACTTAACGTGCGTTATCCTCTAAAATATTGATCGAAACCAGGTTTAATCGACTGTTTCAGTGTTGTACCACATTACTACGTGATCCAAACCAGAAAAAACCCAGGATCTGTTCAACGAGTATGTGAAGTGTGCGAAAGTATGAGTCTGATAAGTGAAAATCTCAGGCCTTACCTAGACCTAACTTGCGTGGTCCTCTAAAATATTGATGGAAACCAGGTTTCATTGACTGTTTCAGTGTGGTACTACATTACTACGTGATGCAATCCAGAAAAAGCCCAGGATCTAGCCATCAAGTATGAGAAATATGCGAAAGAATGAGCCTGATGAGAGCAAATCCCAGACCTAACCTAGACCTAACATGCGTTATCCTCTAAAATATTGAGCGAAACCAGGTTTAATGGGCTGTTTCAGTGTGGTACCACACTACTTCGTGATCCAAACGAGAAAAAACCCAGGATCTGTTCAACAAGTATGTGAAGAATGCGAAAGTATGAGTCTGATGAGTGAAAATCCCAGGGCTAACCTAGACCTAACATGCGTCATCCTCTAAAATATTGATCAAAACCAGGTTTAATGGACTGTTTCAGTGTGGTATCACACTACTACGTGACCCAAACCAGAAAAAACCCATGATCTGTTCAACAAGTATGTGAAAAACGCGAAAGTATGAGCCTGATGAGGGCAAATCCCAGACCTATCCCAGACCTAACTTGTGTTATCCTCTAAAATATTGATCGAAACCAGGTTTAATTGACCGTTTCAGTGTGGTACCACATTACTACGTGATCCAAACCAGAAAAAACCCAGGATCCGTTCAACAAGTATGTGAAGGATGCGAAAGTATGAGTCTGATCAGTGAAAATCTCAGGCCTTACCTAGACCTAACTTGCGTTGTCCTCTAAGATATTGATGGAAACCAGGTTTAATTGACTGTTGCAGTGTTGTACTTCATTACTACGTGATGCAATCAAGAAAAAGCCCAGGATCTAGCCATCAAGTATGAGAAATATGCGAAAGAATGAGCCTGATGAGAGCAAATCCCAGACCTAACCTAGACCTAACATGAATTATTCTCTAAAATATTGATCGAAACCAGGTTTAATTGACTGTTTCAGTGTGGTCCCACATTACTACGTGATCCAAACCAGAAAAAACCCCGGATCCCTTCAACAAGTATGTGAAGAATGCGAAAGTATGAGTCTGATGAGTGAAAATCCCAGGCCTAACCTAGACCTAACATGAGTTATACTCTAAAATATTGATCGAAACCAGGTATAATCGACTGTTTCAGTGTGGTACCACGTTACTACGTGATCCAAACCAGCAAAAACCCAGGATCAGTTCAACAAGTATGTGAAGAATGCGAAAGTATGAGTCTGATCAGTGAAAATCCCAGGCCTAACCTAGACCTAGCTTGCGTTATCCTCTAAAATATTGATCGAAACCAGGTTTAATCGACTGTCTCAGTGTGGTACCACATTACTACGTGACCCAAACCAGAAAAATCCCATGACCTGTTCAACAAGTATGTGAAGAATGCGAAAGTATGTGTCTGATCAGTGAAAATCTCAGGCCTTACCTAGACCTAACTTCCGTTGTCCTCTAAAATAGTGATGGAAACCAGGTTTCATTGACTGTTTCAGTGTGGTACTACATTACTACGTGATGCAATCCAGAAAAAGCCCAGGATCTAGCCATCAAGTATGAGAAATATGCGAAAGAATGAGCCTGATGAGAGCAAATCCCAGACCTAACCTAGACCTAACATGCGTTATCCTCTAAAATATTGAGCGAAACCAGGTTTAATGGACTGTTTCAGCGTGGTACCACACTACTTCGTGATCCAAACCAGACAAAACCTAGGATCTGTTCATCAAGAATGTGAAAAACGCGAAACTGTGAGCCTGATGAGGGCAAATCTTACACCTAACCCAGACCTAAGATGCGTTATCCTCTAAAATATTTATCCAGACCAGGTTTCATTGAATGTTTCAGTGTGGTACCACTTTACTACGTGATCCAGTCCAGAAATAGCCCGGGATCTGTTCAACGAGTATGTGAAAAACGCGAAAGAATGAGCCTGATGAGGGCAAATCCCAGACATATCCCAGACCTAACTTGCGCTGTCCTCTAAGATATTGATCGAAACCTGGTTTAATCGACTGTTTCAGTGTGGTACCACATTACTATGTGATCCAAACCAGAAAATAACCCAGGATCTAGCCATCAAGTATGAGAAATATGCGAAAGAATGAGCATGATGAGAGCAAATCCCAGACCTAACCTAGACCTAACATGAATTATTCTCTAAAATATTGATCGAAACCAGGTTTAATTGACTGTTTCAGTGTGGTCCCACATTACTACGTGATCCAAACCAGAAAAAACCCAGGATCCGTTCAACAAGTATGTGAAGAATGCGAAAGTATGAGCCTGATGAGGGCAAATCCCAGACATATCCCAGACCTAACTTGCGTTGTCCTCTAAGATATTGATGGAAACCAGGTTTAATTGACTGTTTCAGTGTTGTACTTCATTACTACGTGATGCAATCCAGAAAAAGCCCAGGATCTAGCCATCAAGTATGGGAAATATGCGAAAGAATGAGCCTGATGAGAGCAAATCCCAGACCTAACCTAGACCTAACATGAATTATTCTCTAAAATATTGATCGAGACCAGGTTTCATTGACTGTTTCAGCGTGGTACCACATTACTACGTGATCCAAACCAGAAAAAACCCAGGATCTGTTCAACAAGTATGTGAAAAACGCGAAAGTATGAGCCTGATGAGGGCAAATCCCAGACATATCCCAGACCTAACCTGCGTTGTCCTCTAAGATATTGATGGAAACCAGGTTTAATTGACTGTTTCAGTGTTGTACTACATTACTACGTGATGCAATCCAGAAAACGCCCAGGATCTAGCCATCAAGTATGAGAAATATGCGAAAGAATGAGCCTGATGAGAGCAAATCCCAGACCTAACCTAGACCTAACATGCGTTATCCTCTAAAATATTGAGCGAAACCAGGTTTAATGGACTGTTTCAGTGTGGTACCACTTTACTACGTGATCTACTCCAGAACTAGCCCAGGATCTAGCCATGAAGTATGAGAAATATGCGAAAGTAAGAGCCTGATGAGGGCAAATCCTAGACCTATCCCAAACTTAACTTGCGTTATCCTCTAAAATATTTATCAAGACCAGGTTTAATTGATTGCTTCAGTGTGGTACCACATTACTACGTGATCCACACCAGAAAAAACCCAAGATCCGTTCAACAAGTATGTGAAGAATGCGAAAGTATGAGTCTGATGAGGTCAAATCCCAGACCAATCCCAGACTTAACGTGCGTTATCCTCTAAAATATTGATCGAAACCAGGTTTAATCGACTGTTTCAGTGTTGTACCACATTACTACGTGATCCAAACCAGAAAAAACCCAGGATCTGTTCAACGAGTATGTGAAGTGTGCGAAAGTATGAGTCTGATGAGGGCAAATCCCAGACCTATCCCAGACCTAACATGCGTTATCCTCGAAAATATTTATCAAGACCACGTTTAATTGATTGTTTCAGTGTGGACCCACATTACTACGTGATCCAAACCAGAAAAAACCCAGGATCCGTTCAACAAGTATGTGAAGAATGCGAAAGTATGAGTCTGATGAGTGAAAATCCCAGACCTAACCTAGACCTAACATGCGTTATCCTCTAAAATATTGATCGAAACCAGGTTTAATTGGCCGTTTCAGTGTGGTACCACATTACTACGTGATCCAAACCAGAAAAAACCCAGGATCCGTTCAACAAGTATGTGAAGGATGCGAAAGTATGAGTCTGATAAGTGAAAATCTCAGGCCTTACCTAGACCTAACTTGCGTGGTCCTCTAAAATATTGATGGAAACCAGGTTTCATTGACTGTTTCAGTGTGGTACTACATTACTACGTGATGCAATCCAGAAAAAGCCCAGGATCTAGCCATCAAGTATGAGAAATATGCGAAAGAATGAGCCTGATGAGAGCAAATCCCAGACCTAACCTAGACCTAACATGCGTTATCCTCTAAAATATTGAGCGAAACCAGGTTTAATGGGCTGTTTCAGTGTGGTACCACACTACTTCGTGATCCAAACCAGAAAAAACCCAGTATCTGTTCAACAAGTATGTGGAAAACGCGAAACTGTGAGCCTGATGAGGGCAAATCTTAGACCTAACCCAGACCTAAGATGCGTTATCCTCTAAAATATTTATCCAGACCAGGTTTCATTGACTGTTTCAGCGTGGTACCACATTACTACGTGATCCAAACCAGAAAAAACCCAGGATCTGTTCAACAAGTATGTGAAAAACGCGAAAGTATGAGCCTGATGAGGGCAAATCCCAGACATATCCCAGACCTAACTTGCGTTGTCCTCTAAGATATTGATGGAAACCAGGTTTAATTGACTGTTGCAGTGTTGTACTACATTACTACGTGATGCAATCCAGAAAAAGCTCAGGATCTAGCCATCAAGTATGAGAAATATGCGAAAGAATGAGCCTGATGAGAGCAAATCCCAGACCTATCCCAGACGTAACATGCGTTGTCCTCTAAAATATTGATCGAAACCAGGTTTAATTGACCGTTTCAGTGTGGTGCCACATTACTACGTGATCCAAACCAGAAAAAACCCAGGATCCGTTCAACAAGTATGTGAAGGATGCGAAAGTATGAGTCTGATCAGTGGAAATCACAGGCCTTACCTAGACCTAACTTGCGTTGTCCTCTAAAATATTGATGGAAACCAGGTTTCATTGACTGTTTCAGTGTGGTACTACATTACTACGTGATGCAATCCAGAAAAAGCCCAGGATCTAGCCATCAAGTATGAGAAATATGCGAAGGAATGAGCCTGATGAGAGCAAATCCCAGACCTAACCTAGACCTAACATGCGTTATCCTCTAAAATATTGAGCGAAACCAGGTTTAATGGACTGTTTCAGGGTGGTACCACATTACTTCGTGATCCAAACCAGAAATAGCCCAGGATCTAGCCATGAAGTATGAGAAATATGCGAAAGTAAGAGCCTGATGAGGGCAAATCCTAGACCTATCCCAGACGTAACTTGCGTTATCCTCTAAAATATTGATCGAAACCAGGTTTAATTGACTGTTTCAGCGTGGTACCACATTACTACGTGGTCCAAACCAGAAAAAACCCAGGATCAGTTGAACAAGTAAGTGAAGAATGCGAAAGTATGAGTCTGATGAGTGAAAATCCCAGGGCTAACCTAGACCTAACATGCGTCATCCTCTAAAATATTGATCAAAACCAGGTTTAATGGACTGTTTCAGTGTGGTATCACACTACTACGTGACCCAAACCAGAAAAAACCCATGATCTGTTCAACAAGTATGTGAAAAACGCGAAAGTATGAGCCTGATGAGGGCAAATCCCAGACCTATCCCAGACCTAACTTGTGTTATCCTCTAAAATATTGATCGAAACCAGGTTTAATTGACCGTTTCAGTGTGGTACCACATTACTACGTGATCCAAACCAGAAAAAACCCAGGATCCGTTCAACAAGTATGTGAAGGATGCGAAAGTATGAGTCTGATCAGTGGAAATCTCAGGCCTTACCTAGACCTAACTTGCGTTGTCCTCTAAAATATTGATGGAAACCAGGGTTCATTGACTGTTTCAGTGTGGTACTACATTACTACGTGATGCAATCCCGAAAAAGCCCAGGATCTAGCCATCAAGTATGAGAAATATGCGAAAGAATGAGCCTGATGAGAGCAAGTCCCACACCTATCCCAAACTTAACTTGCGTTATCCTCTAAAATATTTATCAAGACCAGGTTTAATTGATTGTTTCAGTGTGGTACCACATTACTACGTGATCCACACCAGAAAAAACCCAAGATCCGTTCATCAAGTATGTGAAGTATGCGAAAGTATGAGTCTGATGAGGTCAAATCCCAGACCAATCCCAGACTTAACTTGCGTTATCCTCTAAAATATTGATCGAAACCAGGTTTAATCGACTGTTTCAGTGTGGTACCACATTACTACGTGATCCAAACCAGAAAAAACCCAGTATCTGTTCAACGAGTATGTGAAGTGTGCGAAAGTATGAGTCTGATGAGGGCAAATCCCAGATCTATCCCAGACCTAACATGCGTTATCCTCGAAAATATTTATCAAGACCACGTTTAATTGATTGTTTCAGTGTGGACCCACATTACTACGTGATCCAAACCAGAAAAAACCCAGGATCCGTTCAACAAGTATGTGAAGAATGCGAAAGTATGAGTCTGATGAGTGAAAATCCCAGACCTAACCTAGACCTAACATGCGTTATCCTCTAAAATATTGATCGAAACCAGGTTTAATAGACCGTTTCAGTGTGGTACCACATTACTACGTGATCCAAACCAGAAAAAACCCAGGATCCGTTCAACAAGTATGTGAAGGATGCGAAAGTATGAGTCTGATAAGTGAAAATCTCAGGCCTTACCTAGACCTAACTTGCGTTATCCTCGAAAATATTTATCAAGACCACGTTTAATTGATTGTTTCAGTGTGGACCCACATTACTACGTGATCCAAACTAGAAAAAACCCAGAATCTGTTCAACAATTATGTGAAAAACGCGAAAGTATGAGCCTGATGACGGCAAATCCCAGACATATCCCAGACCTAACTTGCGTTGTCCTCTAAGATATTGATGGAAACCAGGTTTAATTGACTGTTTCAGTGTTGTACTTCATTACTACGTGATGCAATGAAGAAAAAGCCCAGGATCTAGCCATCAAGTATGAGAAATATGCGAAAGAATGAGCCTGATGAGAGCAAATCCCAGACCTAACCTAGACCTAACATGAATTATTCTCTAAAATATTGATCGAAACCAGGTTTAATTGACTGTTTCAGTGTGGTCCCACATTACTACGTGATCCAAACCAGAAAAAACCCCGGATCCCTTCAACAAGTATGTGAAGAATGCGAAAGTATGAGTCTGATGAGTGAAAATCCCAGGCCTAACCTAGACCTAACATGAGTTATACTCTAAAATATTGATCGAAACCAGGTATAATCGACTGTTTCAGTGTGGTACCACGTTACTACGTGATCCAAACCAGCAAAAACCCAGGATCAGTTCAACAAGTATGTGAAGAATGCGAAAGTATGAGTCTTATCAGTGAAAATCCCAGGCCTAACCTAGACCTAGCTTGCGTTATCCTCTAAAATATTGATCGAAACCAGGTTTAATCGACTGTCTCAGTGTGGTACCACATTACTACGTGACCCAAACCAGAAAAATCCCATGACCTGTTCAACAAGTATGTGAAGAATGCGAAAGTATGAGTCTGAACAGTGAAAATCTCAGGCCTTACCTAGACCTAACTTGCGTTGTCCTCTAAAATAGTGATGGAAACCAGGTTTCATTGACTGTTTCAGTGTGGTACTACATTACTACGTGATGCAATCCAGAAAAAGCCCAGGATCTAGCCATCAAGTATGAGAAATATGCGAAAGAATGAGCCTGATGAGAGCAAATCCCAGACCTAACCTAGACCTAACATGCGTTATCCTCTAAAATATTGAGCGAAACCAGGTTTAATGGACTGTTTCAGCGTGGTACCACACTACTTCGTGATCCAAACCAGACAAAACCTAGGATCTGTTCATCAAGAATGTGAAAAACGCGAAACTGTGAGCCTGATGAGGGCAAATCTTACACCTAACCCAGACCTAAGATGCGTTATCCTCTAAAATATTTATCCAGACCAGGTTTCATTGAATGTTTCAGTGTGGTACCACTTTACTACGTGATCCAGTCCAGAAATAGCCCAGGATCTGTTCAACGAGTATGTGAAAAACGCGAAAGTATGAGCCTGATGAGGGCAAATCCCAGACATATCCCAGACCTAACTTGCGCTGTCCTCTAAGATATTGATCGAAACCTGGTTTAATCGACTGTTTCAGTGTGGTACCACATTACTATGTGATCCAAACCAGAAAATAACCCAGGATCTAGCCATCAAGTATGAGAAATATGCGAAAGAATGAGCATGATGAGAGCAAATCCCAGACCTAACCTAGACCTAACATGAATTATTCTCTAAAATATTGATCGAAACCAGGTTTAATTGACTGTTTCAGTGTGGTCCCACATTACTACGTGATCCAAACCAGAAAAAACCCAGGATCCGTTCAACAAGTATGTGAAGAATGCGAAAGTATGAGCCTGATGAGGGCAAATCCCAGACATATCCCAGACCTAACTTGCGTTGTCCTCTAAGATATTGATGGAAACCAGGTTTAATTGACTGTTTCAGTGTTGTACTTCATTACTACGTGATGCAATCCAGAAAAAGCCCAGGATCTAGCCATCAAGTATGGGAAATATGCGAAAGAATGAGCCTGATGAGAGCAAATCCCAGACCTAACCTAGACCTAACATGAATTATTCTCTAAAATATTGATCGAGACCAGGTTTCATTGACTGTTTCAGCGTGGTACCACATTACTACGTGATCCAAACCAGAAAAAACCCAGGATCTGTTCAACAAGTATGTGAAAAACGCGAAAGTATGAGCCTGATGAGGGCAAATCCCAGACATATCCCAGACCTAACCTGCGTTGTCCTCTAAGATATTGATGGAAAGCAGGTTTAATTGACTGTTTCAGTGTTGTACTACATTACTACGTGATGCAATCCAGAAAACGCCCAGGATCTAGCCATCAAGTATGAGAAATATGCGAAAGAATGAGCCTGATGAGAGCAAATCCCAGACCTAACCTAGACCTAACATGCGTTATCCTCTAAAATATTGAGCGAAACCAGGTTTAATGGACTGTTTCAGTGTGGTACCACTTTACTACGTGATCTACTCCAGAACTAGCCCAGGATCTAGCCATGAAGTATGAGAAATATGCGAAAGTAAGAGCCTGATGAGGGCAAATCCTAGACCTATCCCAAACTTAACTTGCGTTATCCTCTAAAATATTTATCAAGACCAGGTTTAATCGACTGTTTCAGTGTTGTACCACATTACTACGTCATCCAAACCAGAAAAAACCCAGGATCTGTTCAACGAGTATGTGAAGTGTGCGAAAGTATGAGTCTGATGAGGGCAAATCCCAGACCTATCCCAGACCTAACATGCGTTATCCTCGAAAATATTTATAAAGACCACGTTTAATTGATTGTTTCAGTGTGGACCCACATTACTACGTGATCCAAACCAGAAAAAACCCAGGATCCGTTCAACAAGTATGTGAAGAATGCGAAAGTATGAGTCTGATGAGTGAAAATCCCAGACCTAACCTAGACCTAACATGCGTTATCCTCTAAAATATTGATCGAAACCAGGTTTAATTGGCCGTTTCAGTGTGGTACCACATTACTACGTGATCCAAACCAGAAAAAACCCAGGATCCGTTCAACAAGTATGTGAAGGATGCGAAAGTATGAGTCTGATAAGTGAAAATCTCAGGCCTTACCTAGACCTAACTTGCGTGGTCCTCTAAAATATTGATGGAAACCAGGTTTCATTGACTGTTTCAGTGTGGTACTACATTACTACGTGATGCAATCCAGAAAAAGCCCAGGATCTAGCCATCAAGTATGAGAAATATGCGAAAGAATGAGCCTGATGAGAGCAAATCCCAGACCTAACCTAGACCTAACATGCGTTATCCTCTAAAATATTGAGCGAAACCAGGTTTAATGGGCTGTTTCAGTGTGGTACCACACTACTTCGTGATCCAAACCAGAAAAAACCCAGGATCTGTTCAACAAGTATGTGAAAAACGCGAAACTGTGAGCCTCATGAGGGCAAATCTTAGACCTAACCCAGACCTAAGATGCGTTATCCTCTAAAATATTTATCCAGACCAGGTTTCATTGACTGTTTCAGCGTGGTACCACATTACTACGTGATCCAAACCAGAAAAAACCCAGGATCTGTTCAACAAGTATGTGAAAAACGCGAAAGTATGAGCCTGATGAGGGCAAATCCCAGACATATCCCAGACCTAACTTGCGTTGTCCTCTAAGATATTGATGGAAACCAGGTTTAATTGACTGTTGCAGTGTTGTACTACATTACTACGTGATGCAATCCAGAAAAAGCTCAGGATCTAGCCATCAAGTATGAGAAATATGCGAAAGAATGAGCCTGATGAGAGCAAATCCCAGACCTATCCCAGACGTAACATGCGTTGTCCTCTAAAATATTGATCGAAACCAGGTTTAATTGACCGTTTCAGTGTGGTGCCACATTACTACGTGATCCAAACCAGAAAAAACCCAGGATCCGTTCAACAAGTATGTGAAGGATGCGAAAGTATGAGTCTGATCAGTGGAAATCACAGGCCTTACCTAGACCTAACTTGCGTTGTCCTCTAAAATATTGATGAAAACCAGGTTTCATTGACTGTTTCAGTGTGGTACTACATTACTACGTGATGCAATCCAGAAAAAGCCCAGGATCTAGCCATCAAGTATGAGAAATATGCGAAGGAATGAGCCTGATGAGAGCAAATCCCAGACCTAACCTAGACCTAACATGCGTTATCCTCTAAAATATTGAGCGAAACCAGGTTTAATGGACTGTTTCAGTGTGGTACCACATTACTTCGTGATCCAAACCAGAAATAGCCCAGGATCTAGCCATGAAGTATGAGAAATATGCGAAAGTAAGAGCCTGATGAGGGCAAATCCTAGACCTATCCCAGACGTAACTTGCGTTATCCTCTAAAATATTGATCGAAACCAGGTTTAATTGACTGTTTCAGCGTGGTACCACATTACTACGTGGTCCAAACCAGAAAAAACCCAGGATCAGTTGAACAAGTAAGTGAAGAATGCGAAAGTATGAGTCTGATGAGTGAAAATCCCAGGGCTAACCTAGACCTAACATGCGTCATCCTCTAAAATATTGATCAAAACCAGGTTTAATGGACTGTTTCAGTGTGGTACCACACTACAACGTGATCCAAACCTGAAAAAACCCAGGATCTGTTCAACAAGTATGTGAAAAACGCGAAAGTATGAGTCTGATGAGGGCAAATCCGAGACATATCCCAGACCTAACTTGCGTTGTCCTCTAAGATATTGATGGAAACCAGGTTTAATTGACTGTTGCAGTGTTGTACTTCATTACTACGCGATGCAATCCAGAAAAAGCCCAGGATCTAGCCATCAAGTATGAGAAATATGCGAAAGAATGAGCCTGATGAGAGCAAATCCCAGACCTAACCTAGACCTAACATGAATTAATCTCTAAAATATTGATCGAGACCAGGTTTAATCGACTGTTTCAGTGTGGTACCACATTACTACGTGATCCAAACCAGAAAAAACCGAGGATCAGTTCAACAAGTATGTGAAGAATGCGAAAGTATGAGTCTGATGAGTGAAAATCCCAGGGTTATCCTAGACCTAACATGCGTTATCCTCTAAAATATTGATCGAAACCAGGTTTAATCGACTGTTTCAGTGTGCTATCACACTTCTACGTGACCCAAACCAGAGAAAACCCATGATCTGTTCAACAAGTATGTGAAAAACGCGAAAGTATGAGCCTGATGAGGGCAAGTCCCAGACCTATCCCAGACCTAACTTGCGTTATCCTCTAAAATATTGATCGAAACCAGGTTGAATTGATCGTTTCAGTGTGGTACCACATTACTACGTGATCCGAACCAGAAAAAACCCAGGATCCGTTCAACAAGTATGTGAAGCATGCGAAAGTATGAGTCTGATAAGTGAAAATCTCAGGTCTTACCTAGGCCTAACTTGCGTTGTCCTCTAAAATAGTGATGGAATCCAGGTTTAATGGACTGTTTCAGTGTGGTACCACATTACTACGTGATCCACTCCAGAAAAAACCCAAGATCCGTTCAACAAGTATGTGAAGAATGCGAAAGTATGAGTCTGATGAGGTCAAATCCCAGACCAATCCCAGACGTAACTTGCGTTATCCTATAAAATATTGATCGAAACCACGTTTAATCGACTGTTTCAGTGTGGTACCACATTACTACGTGATCCAAACTAGAAAAAACCCAGGATCTGTTCAACAATTATGTGAAAAACGCGAAAGTATGAGCCTGATGACGGCAAATCCCAGACATATCCCAGACCTAACTTGCGTTGTCCTCTAAGATATTGATGGAAACCAGGTTTAATTGACTGTTTCAGTGCTGTACTTCATTACTACGTGATGCAATCAAGAAAAAGCCCAGGATCTAGCCATCAAGTATGAGAAATATGCGAAAGAATGAGCCTGATGAGAGCAAATCCCAGACCTAACCTAGACCTAACATGAATTATTCTCTAAAATATTGATCGAAACCAGGTTTAATTGACTGTTTCAGTGTGGTCCCACATTACTACCTGATCCAAACCAGAAAAAACCCCGGATCCCTTCAACAAGTATGTGAAGAATGCGAAAGTATGAGTCTGATCAGTGAAAATCCCAGGCCTAACCTAGACCTAACATGACTTATACTCTAAAATATTGATCGAAACCTGGTTTAATCGACTGTTTCAGTGTTGTACCACATTACTACGTGATCCAAACCAGAAAAAACCCAGGATCTGTTCAACGAGTATGTGAAGTGTGCGAAAGTATGAGTCTGATGAGGGCAAATCCCAGACCTATCCCAGACCTAACATGCGTTATCCTCAAAAATATTTATCAAGACCACGTTTAATTGATTGTTTCAGTGTGGACCCACATTACTACGTGATCCAAACCAGAAAAAACCCAGGATCCGTTCAACAAGTATGTGAAGAATGCGAAAGTATGAGTCTGATCAGTGAAAATCTCAGGCCTTACCTAGACCTAACTTGCGTTGTCCTCTAAAATATTGATGGAAACCAGGTTTCATTGACTGTTTCAGTGTGGTACTACATTACTACGTGATGCAATCCAGAAAAAGCCCAGGATCTAGCCATCAAGTATGAGAAATATGCGAAAGAATGAGCCTGATCAGAGCAAATCCCAGACCTAACCTAGACCTAACATGCGTTATCCTCTAAAATATTGAGCGAAACCAGGTTTAATGGGCTGTTTCAGTGTGGTACCACACTACTTCGTGATCCAAACCAGAAAAAACCCAGGATCTGTTCAACAAGTATGTGAAAAACGCGAAACTGTGAGCCTGATGAGGGCAAATCTTAGACCTAACCCAGACCTAAGATGCGTTATCCTCTAAAATATTTATCCAGACCAGGTTTCATTGACTGTTTCAGCGTGGTACCACATTACTACGTGATCCAAACCAGAAAAAACCCAGGATCTGTTCAACAAGTATGTGAAAAACGCGAAAGTATGAGCCTGATGAGGGCAAATCCCAGACATATCCCAGACCTAACTTGCGTTGTCCTCTGAAATATTGATCGAAACCAGGTTTAATTGACCGTTTCAGTGTGGTACCACATTACTACGTGATCCAAACCAGAAAAAACCCAGGATCCGTTCAACAAGTATGTGAAGGATGCGAAAGTATGAGTCTGATCAGTGGAAATCACAGGCCTTACCTAGACCTAACTTGCGTTGTCCTCTAAAATATTGATGGAAACCAGGTTTCATTGACTGTTTCAGTGTGGTACTACATTACTACGTGATGCAATCCAGAAAAAGCCCAGGATCTAGCCATCAAGTATGAGAAATATGCGAAGGAATGAGCCTGATGAGAGCAAATCCCAGACCTATCCCAGACGTAACTTGCGTTATTCTCTAAAATATTGATCAAAACCAGGTTTAATGGACTGTTTCAGTGTGGTACCACACTACAACGTGATCCAAACCTGAAAAAACCCAGGATCTGTTCAACAAGTATGTGAAAAACGCGAAAGTATGAGCCTGATGAGGGCAAATCCGAGACATATCCCAGACGTAACTTGCGTTATTCTCTAAAATATTGATCAAAACCAGGTTTAATGGACTGTTTCAGTGTGGTACCACACTACAACGTGATCCAAACCTGAAAAAACCCAGGATCTGTTCAACAAGTATGTGAAAAACGCGAAAGTATGAGCCTGATGAGGGCAAATCCGAGACATATCCCAGACCTAACTTGCGTTGTCCTCTAAGATATTGATGGAAACCAGGTTTAATTGACTGTTGCAGTGTTGTACTTCATTACTACGTGATGCAATCCAGAAAAAGCCCAGGATCTAGCCATCAAGTATGAGAAATATGCGAAAGAATGAGCCTGATGAGAGCAAATCCCAGACCTAACCTAGACCTAACATGAATTATTCTCTAAAATATTGATCGAAACCAGGCTTAATTGACTGTTTCAGGGTGGTCCCACATTACTACGTGATCCAAACCAGAAAAAACCCAGGATCCGTTCAACAAGTATGTGAAGAATGCGAAAGTATGAGTCTGATGAGTGAAAATCCCAGGCCTAACCTAGACCTAACATGAGTTATACTCTAAAATATTGATCGAAACCTGGTTTAATCGACTGTTTCAGTGTGGTACCACATTAGTATGTGATCCAAACCAGAAAATAACCCAGGATCTAGCCATCAAGTATGAGAAATATGCGAAAGAATGAGCATGATGAGAGCAAATTCCAGACCTAACCTAGACCTAACATGAATTATTCTCTAAAATATTGATCGAAACCAGGCTTAATTGACTGTTTCAGTGTGGTCCCACATTACTACGTGATCCAAACCAGAAAAAACCCAGGATCCGTTCAACAAGTATGTGAGGAATGCGAAAGTATGAGTCTGATGAGTGAAAATCCCAGGCCTAACCTGGACCTAACATTCGTTATCCTCAAAAATATTGATCGAAACCTGGTTAAATCGACTGTTTCAGTGTGGAACCACATTACTATGTGATCCAAACCAGAAAATAACCCAGGATCTGTTCAACGAGTATGTGAAAAACGCGAAAGTATGAGTCTGATGAGTGAAAATCCCAGGGTTATCCTAGACCTAACATGCGTTATCCTCTAAAATATTGATCGAAACCAGGTTTAATCGACTGTTTCAGTGTGCTATCACACTTCTACGTGACCCAAACCAGAAAAAACCCAGGATCCGTTCAACAAGTATGTGAAGCATGCGAAAGTATGAGTCTGATAAGTGAAAATCTCAGGTCTTACCTAGACCTAACTTGCGTTGTCCTCTAAAATAGTGATGGAATCCAGGTTTAATGGACTGTTTCAGTGTGGTACCACATTACTACGTGATCCACTCCAGAAAAAACCCAAGATCCGTTCAACAAGTATGTGAAGAATGCGAAAGTATGAGTCTGATGAGGTCAAATCCCAGACCAATCCCAGACGTAACTTGCGTTATCCTATAAAATATTGATCGAAACCACGTTTAATCGACTGTTTCAGTGTGGTACCACATTACTACGTGATCCAAACTAGAAAAAACCCAGGATCTGTTCAACAATTATGTGAAAAACGCGAAAGTATGAGCCTGATGACGGCAAATCCCAGACATATCCCAGACCTAACTTGCGTTGTCCTCTAAGATATTGATGGAAACCAGGTTTAATTGACTGTTTCAGTGCTGTACTTCATTACTACGTGATGCAATCAAGAAAAAGCCCAGGATCTAGCCATCAAGTATGAGAAATATGCGAAAGAATGAGCCTGATGAGAGCAAATCCCAGACCTAACCTAGACCTAACATGAATTATTCTCTAAAATATTGATCGAAACCAGGTTTAATTGACTGTTTCAGTGTGGTCCCACATTACTACCTGATCCAAACCAGAAAAAACCCCGGATCCCTTCAACAAGTATGTGAAGAATGCGAAAGTATGAGTCTGATCAGTGAAAATCCCAGGCCTAACCTAGACCTAACATGACTTATACTCTAAAATATTGATCGAAACCTGGTTTAATCGACTGTTTCAGTGTTGTACCACATTACTACGTGATCCAAACCAGAAAAAACCCAGGATCTGTTCAACGAGTATGTGAAGTGTGCGAAAGTATGAGTCTGATGAGGGCAAATCCCAGACCTATCCCAGACCTAACATGCGTTATCCTCAAAAATATTTATCAAGACCACGTTTAATTGATTGTTTCAGTGTGGACCCACATTACTACGTGATCCAAACCAGAAGAAACCCAGGATCCGTTCAACAAGTATGTGAAGAATGCGAAAGTATGAGTCTGATCAGTGATAATCTCAGGCCTTACCTAGACCTAACTTGCGTTGTCCTCTAAAATATTGATGGAAACCAGGTTTCATTGACTGTTTCAGTGTGGTACTACATTACTACGTGATGCAATCCAGAAAAAGCCCAGGATCTAGCCATCAAGTATGAGAAATATGCGAAAGAATGAGCCTGATGAGAGCAAATCCCAGACCTAACCTAGACCTAACATGCGTTATCCTCTAAAATATTGAGCGAAACCAGGTTTAATGGGCTGTTTCAGTGTGGTACCACACTACTTCGTGATCCAAACCAGAAAAAACCCAGGATCTGTTCAACAAGTATGTGAAAAACGCGAAACTGTGAGCCTGATGAGGGCAAATCTTAGACCTAACCCAGACCTAAGATGCGTTATCCTCTAAAATATTTATCCAGACCAGGTTTCATTGACTGTTTCAGCGTGGTACCACATTACTACGTGATCCAAACCAGAAAAAACCCAGGATCTGTTCAACAAGTATGTGAAAAACGCGAAAGTATGAGCCTGATGAGGGCAAATCCCAGACATATCCCAGACCTAACTTGCGTTGTCCTCTGAAATATTGATCGAAACCAGGTTTAATTGACCGTTTCAGTGTGGTACCACATTACTACGTGATCCAAACCAGAAAAAACCCAGGATCCGTTCAACAAGTATGTGAAGGATGCGAAAGTATGAGTCTGATCAGTGGAAATCACAGGCCTTACCTAGACCTAACTTGCGTTGTCCTCTAAAATATTGATGGAAACCAGGTTTCATTGACTGTTTCAGTGTGGTACTACATTACTACGTGATGCAATCCAGAAAAAGCCCAGGATCTAGCCATCAAGTATGAGAAATATGCGAAGGAATGAGCCTGATGAGAGCAAATCCCAGACCTATCCCAGACGTAACTTGCGTTATTCTCTAAAATATTGATCAAAACCAGGTTTAATGGACTGTTTCAGTGTGGTACCACACTACAACGTGATCCAAACCTGAAAAAACCCAGGATCTGTTCAACAAGTATGTGAAAAACGCGAAAGTATGAGCCTGATGAGGGCAAATCCGAGACATATCCCAGACGTAACTTGCGTTATTCTCTAAAATATTGATCAAAACCAGGTTTAATGGACTGTTTCAGTGTGGTACCACACTACAACGTGATCCAAACCTGAAAAAACCCAGGATCTGTTCAACAAGTATGTGAAAAACGCGAAAGTATGAGCCTGATGAGGGCAAATCCGAGACATATCCCAGACCTAACTTGCGTTGTCCTCTAAGATATTGATGGAAACCAGGTTTAATTGACTGTTGCAGTGTTGTACTTCATTACTACGTGATGCAATCCAGAAAAAGCCCAGGATCTAGCCATCAAGTATGAGAAATATGCGAAAGAATGAGCCTGATGAGAGCAAATCCCAGACCTAACCTAGACCTAACATGAATTATTCTCTAAAATATTGATCGAAACCAGGCTTAATTGACTGTTTCAGGGTGGTCCCGCATTACTACGTGATCCAAACCAGAAAAAACCCAGGATCCGTTCAACAAGTATGTGAAGAATGCGAAAGTATGAGTCTGATGAGTGAAAATCCCAGGCCTAACCTAGACCTAACATGAGTTATACTCTAAAATATTGATCGAAACCTGGTTTAATCGACTGTTTCAGTGTGGTACCACATTAGTATGTGATCCAAACCAGAAAATAACCCAGGATCTAGCCATCAAGTATGAGAAATATGCGAAAGAATGAGCATGATGAGAGCAAATTCCAGACCTAACCTAGACCTAACATGAATTATTCTCTAAAATATTGATCGAAACCAGGCTTAATTGACTGTTTCAGTGTGGTCCCACATTACTACGTGATCCAAACCAGAAAAAACCCAGGATCCGTTCAACAAGTATGTGAGGAATGCGAAAGTATGAGTCTGATGAGTGAAAATCCCAGGCCTAACCTGGACCTAACATTCGTTATCCTCAAAAATATTGATCGAAACCTGGTTAAATCGACTGTTTCAGTGTGGAACCACATTACTATGTGATCCAAACCAGAAAATAACCCAGGATCTGTTCAACGAGTATGTGAAAAACGCGAAAGTATGAGCCTGATGAGGGCAAATCCCAGACATATCCCAGACCTAACTTGCGTTGTCCTCTAAGATATTGATGGAAACCAGGTTTAATTGACTGTTTCAGTGTTGTACTTCATTACTACGTGATGCAATCCAGAAAAAGCCCAGGATCTAGCCATCAAGTATGAGAAATATGCGAAAGAATGAGCCTGATGAGAGCAAATCCCAGACCTAACCTAGACCTAACATGAATTATTCTCTAAAATATTGATCGAGACCGGGTTTAATCGACTGTTTCAGTGTGGTACCACGTTACTACGTGATCCAAACCAGAAAAAACCGAGGATCAGTTCAACAAGTATGTGAAGAATGCGAAAGTATGAGTCTGATGAGTGAAAATCCCAGGGCTATCCTAGACCTAACATGCGTTATCCTCTAAAATATTGATCGAAACCAGGTTTAATCGACTGTTTCAGTGTGGTATCACACTACTACGTGACCCAAACCAGAAAAAACCCATGATCTGTTCAACAAGTATGTGAAAAACGCGAAAGTATGAGCCTGATGAGGACAAATCCCAGACCTATCCCAGACCTAACTTGCGTTATCCTCTAAAATATTGATCGAAACCAGGTTTAATTGACCGTTTCAGTGTGGTACCACATTACTACGTGATCCACACCAGAAAAAACCCAAGATCCGTTCAACAAGTATGTGAAGAATGCGAAAGTATGAGTCTGATGAGGTCAAATCCCAGACCAATCCCAGACTTAACTTGCGTTATCCTATAAAATATTGATCGAAACCACGTTTAATCGACTGTTTCAGTGTGGTACCACATTACTACGTGATCCAAACTAGAAAAAACCCAGGATCTGTTCAACAATTATGTGAAAAACGCGAAAGTATGAGCCTGATGACGGCAAATCCCAGACATATCCCAGACCTAACTTGCGTTGTCCTCTAAGATATTGATGGAAACCAGGTTTAATTGACTGTTTCAGTGTTGTACTTCATTACTACGTGATGCAATCAAGAAAAAGCCCAGGATCTAGCCATCAAGTATGAGAAATATGCGAAAGAATGAGCCTGATGAGAGCAAATCCCAGACCTAACCTAGACCTAACATGAATTATTCTCTAAAATATTGATCGAAACCAGGTTTAATTGACTGTTTCAGTGTGGTCCCACATTACTACGTGATCCAAACCAGAAAAAACCCCGGATCCCTTCAACAAGTATGTGAAGAATGCGAAAGTATGAGTCTGATGAGTGAAAATCCCAGGCCTAACCTAGACCTAACATGAGTTATACTCTAAAATATTGATCGAAACCAGGTTTAATCGACTGTTTCAGTGTGGTACCACGTTACTACGTTATCCAAGCCAGCAAAAACCCAGGATCAGTCCAACAAGTATGTGAAGAATGCGAAAGTATGAGTCTGATCAGTGAAAATCCCAGGCCTAACCTAGACCAAGCTTGCGTTATCCTCTAAAATATTGATCGAAACCAGGTTTAATCGACTGTCTCAGTGTGGTACCACATTACTACGTGACCCAAACCAGAAAAATCCCATGATCTGTTCAACAAGTATGTGAAGAATGCGAAAGTATGAGTCTGATCAGTGAAAATCTCAGGCCTTACCTAGACCTAACTTGCGTTGTCCTCTAAAATAGTGATGGAAACCAGGTTTCATTGACTGTTTCAGTGTGGTACTACAATACTACGTGATGCAATCCAGAAAAAGCCCAGGATCTAGCCATCAAGTATGAGAAATATGCGAAAGAATGAGCCTGATGAGAGCAAATCCCAGACCTAACCTAGACCTAACATGCGTTATCCTCTAAAATATTGAGCGAAACCAGGTTTAATGGACTGTTTCAGTGTGGTACCACACTACTTCGTGATCCAAACCAGACAAAACCCAGGATCTGTTCATCAAGAATGTGAAAAACGCGAAACTGTGAGCCTGATGAGGGCAAATCTTACACCTAACCCAGACCTAAGATGCGTTATCCTCTAAAATATTTATCCAGACCAGGTTTCATTGAATGTTTCAGTGTGGTACCACTTTACTACGTGATCCAGTCCAGAAATAGCTCAGGATCTGTTCAACGAGTATGTGAAAAACGCGAAAGTATGAGCCTGATGAGGGCAAATCCCAGACATATCCCAGACCTAACTTGCGCTGTCCTCTAAGATATTGATCGAAACCTGGTTTAATCGACTGTTTCAGTGTGGTACCACATTACTATGTGATCCAAACCAGAAAATAACCCAGGATCTAGCCATCAAGTATGAGAAATATGCGAAAGAATGAGCATGATGAGAGCAAATCCCAGACCTAACCTAGACCTAACATGAATTATTCTCTAAAATATTGATCGAAACCAGGTTTAATTGACTGTTTCAGTGTGGTCCCACATTACTACGTGATCCAAACCAGAAAAAACCCAGGATCCGTTCAACAAGTATGTGAAGAATGCGAAAGTATGAGCCTGATGAGGGCAAATCCCAGACATATACCAGACCTAACTTGCGTTGTCCTCTAAGATATTGATGGAAACCAGGTTTAATTGACTGTTTCAGTGTTGTACTTCATTACTACGTGATGCAATCCAGAAAAAGCCCAGGATCTAGCCATCAAGTATGAGAAATATGCGAAAGAATGGGCCTGATGAGAGCAAATCCCAGACCTAACCTAGACCTAACATGAATTATTCTCTAAAATATTGATCGAGACCAGGTTTCATTGACTGTTTCAGCGTGGGACCACATTACTACGTGATCCAAACCAGAAAAAACCCAGGATCTGTTCAACAAGTATGTGAAAAACGCGAAAGTATGAGTCTGATGAGGTCAAATCCCAGACCAATCCCAGACTTAACTTGCGTTATCCTCTAAAATATTTATCAAGACCAGGTTTAATTGATTGTTTCAGTGTGGTACCACATTACTACGTGATCCAAACCAGAAAAAACCCAGGATCCGTTCAACAAGTATGTGAAGAATGCGAAAGTATGAGTCTGATGAGTGAAAATCCCAGACCTAACCTAGACCTAACATGCGTTGTGCTCTAAAATATTGATCGAAACCAGGTTTAATTGACTGTTTCAGTGTTGTACTACATTACTACGTGATGCAATCCAGAAAACGCCCAGGATCTAGCCATCAAGTATGAGAAATATGCGAAAGAATGAGCCTGATGAGAGCAAATCCCAGACCTAACCTAGACCTAACATGCGTTATCCTCTAAAATATTGAGCGGAACCAGGTTTAATGGACTGTTTCAGTGTGGTACCACATTACTACGTGATCCAAACCAGAAAAAACCCAGGATCCGTTCAACAAGTATGTGAAGAATGCGAAAGTATGAGCCTGATGAGGGCAAATCCCAGACATATACCAGACCTAACTTGCGTTGTCCTCTAAGATATTGATGGAAACCAGGTTTAATTGACTGTTTCAGTGTTGTACTACATTACTACGTGATGCAATCCAGAAAACGCCCAGGATCTAGCCATCAAGTATGAGAAATATGCGAAAGAATGAGCCTGATGAGAGCAAATCCCAGACCTAACCTAGACCTAACATGCGTTATCCTCTAAAATATTGAGCGGAACCAGGTTTAATGGACTGTTTCAGTGTGGTACCACTTTACTACGTGATCTACTCCAGAACTAGCCCAGGATCTAGCCATGAAGTATGAGAAATATGCGAAAGTAAGAGCCTGATGAGGGCAAATCCTAGACCTATCCCAAACTTAACTTGCGTTATCCTCTAAAATATTTATCAAGACCAGGTTTAATTGATTGTTTCAGTGTGGTACCACATTACTACGTGATCCACACCAGAAAAAACCCAAGATCCGTTCAACAAGTATGTGAAGAATGCGAAAGTATGAGTCTGATGAGGTCAAATCCCAGACCAATCCCAGACTTAACTTGCGTTATCCTCTAAAATATTGATCGAAACCAGGTTTAATCGACTGTTTCAGTGTTGTACCACATTACTACGTGATCCAAACCAGAAAAAACCCAGGATCTGTTCAACGAGTATGTGCAGTGTGCGAAAGTATGAGTCTGATGAGGGCAAATCCCAGACCTATCCCAGACCTAACATGCGTTATCCTCGAAAATATTTATCAAGACCACGTTTAATTGATTGTTTCAGTGTGGACCCACATTACTACGTGATCCAAACCAGAAAAAACCCAGGATCCGTTCAACAAGTATGTGAAGAATGCGAAAGTATGAGTCTGATGAGTGAAAATCCCAGACCTAACCTAGACCTAACATGCGTTGTGCTCTAAAATATTGATCGAAACCAGGTTTAATTGGCCGTTTCAGTGTGGTACCACATTACTACGTGATCCAAACCAGAAAAAACCCAGGATCCGTTCAACAAGTATGTGAAGGATGCGAAAGTATGAGTCTGATAAGTGAAAATCTCAGGCCTTACCTAGACCTAACTTGCGTTGTCCTCTAAAATATTGATGGAAACCAGGTTTCATTGACTGTTTCAGTGTGGTACTACATGACTACGTGATGCAATCCAGAAAAAGCCCAGGATCTAGCCATCAAGTATGAGAAATATGCGAATGAATGAGCCTGATGAGAGCAAATCCCAGACCTAACCTAGACCTAACATGCGTTATCCTCTAAAATATTGAGCGAAACCAGGTTTAATGGGCTGTTTCAGTGTGCTACCACACTACTTCGTGATCCAAACCAGAAAAAACCCAGGATCTGTTCAACAAGTATGTGAAAAACGCGAAACTGTGAGCCTGATGAGGGCAAATCTTAGACCTAACCCAGACCTAAGATGCGTTATCCTCTAAAATATTTATCCAGACCAGGTTTCATTGACTGTTTCAGCGTGGTACCACATTACTACGTGATCCAAACCAGAAAAAACCCAGGATCTGTTCAACAAGTATGTGAAAAACGCGAAAGTATGAGCCTGATGAGGGCAAATCCCAGACATATCCCAGACTTAACTTGCGTTGTCCTCTAAGATATTGATGGAAACCAGGTTTAATTGACTGTTGCAGTGTTGTACTACATTACTACGTGATGCAATCCAGAAAAAGCTCAGGATCTAGCCATCAAGTATGAGAAATATGCGAAAGAATGAGCCTGATGAGAGCAAATCCCAGACCTATCCCAGACGTAACTTGCGTTATCCTCTAAAATATTGATCGAAACCAGGTTTAATTGACCGTTTCAGTGTGGTACCACATTACTACGTGATCCAAACCAGAAAAAACCCAGGATCCGTTCAACAAGTATGTGAAGGATGCGAAAGTATGAGTCTGATCAGTGGAAATCACAGGCCTTACCTAGACCTAACTTGCGTTGTCCTCTAAAATATTGATCGAAACCAGGTTTAATTGACTGTTTCAGCGTGGTACCACATTACTACGTGATACAATCCAGAAACAGCCCAGGATCTAGCCATCAAGTATGAGAAATATGCGAAAGAATGAGCCTGATGAGAGCAAATCCCAGACCTAACCTAGACCTAACATGAATTATTCTCTAAAATATTGATCGAGACCAGGTTTAATCGACTGTTTCAGTGTGGTACCACATTACTACGTGATCCAAACCAGAAAAAACCGAGGATCAGTTCAACAAGTATGTGAAGAATGCGAAAGTATGAGTCTGATGAGTGAAAATCCCAGGGTTATCCTAGACCTAACATGCGTTATCCTCTAAAATATTGATCGAAACCAGGTTGAATTGACCGTTTCAGTGTGGTACCACATTACTACGTGATCCAAACCAGAAAAAACCCAGGATCCGTTCAACAAGTATGTGAAGCATGCGAAAGTATGAGTCTGATAAGTGAAAATCTCAGGTCTTACCTAGACCTAACTTGCGTTGTCCTCTAAAATAGTGATGGAAACCAGGTTTAATGAACTGTTTCAGTGTGGTAACACATTACTACGTGATCCACTCCAGAAAAAACCCAAGATCCGTTCAACAAGTATGTGAAGAATGCGAAAGTATGAGTCTGATGAGGTCAAATCCCAGACCAATCCCAGACGTAACTTGCGTTATCCCATAAAATATTGATCGAAACCACGTTTAATCGACTGTTTCAGTGTGGTACCACATTACTACGTGATCCAAACTAGAAAAAACCCAGGATCTGTTCAACAATTATGTGAAAAACGCGAAAGTATGAGCCTGATGACGGCAAATCCCAGACATATCCCAGACCTAACTTGCGTTATCCTCTAAGATATTGATGGAAACCAGGTTTAATTGACTGTTTCAGTGCTGTACTTCATTACTACGTGATGCAATCAAGAAAAAGCCCAGGATCTAGCCATCAAGTATGAGAAATTGGCGAAAGAATGAGCCTGATGAGAGCAAATCCCAGACCTAACCTAGACCTAACATGAATTATTCTCTAAAATATTGATCGAAACCAGGTTTAATTGACTGTTTCAGTGTGGTCCCACATTACTACGTGATCCAAACCAGAAAAAACCCCGGATCCCTTCAACAAGTATGTGAAGAATGCGAAAGTATGAGTCTGATCAGTGAAAATCCCAGGCCCAACCTAGACCTAACATGAGTTATACTCTAAAATATTGATCGAAACCAGGCTTAATTGACTGTTTCAGTGTGGTCCCACATTACTACGTGATCCAAACCAGAAAAAACCCAGGATCCGTTCAACAAGTATGTGAAGAATGCGAAAGTATGAGTCTGATGAGTGAAAATCCCAGGCCTAACCTGGACCTAACATTCGTTATCCTCAAAAATATTGATCGAAACCTGGTTAAATCCACTGTTTCAGTGTGGAACCACATTACTATGTGATCCAAACCAGAAAATAACCCAGGATCTGTTCAACGAGTATGTGAAAAACGCGAAAGTATGAGCCTGATGGGGGCAAATCCCAGACATATCCCAGACCTAACTTGCGTTGTCCTCTAAGATATTGATGGAAACCAGGTTTAATTGACTGTTTCAGTGTTGTACTTCATTACTACGTGATGCAATCCAGAAAAAGCCCAGGATCTAGCCATCAAGTATGAGAAATATGCGAAAGAATGAGCCTGATGAGAGCAAATCCCAGACCTAACCTAGACCTAACATGAATTATTCTCTAAAATATTGATCGAGACCGGGTTTAATCGACTGTTTCAGTGTGGTACCACATTACTACGTGATCCACACCAGAAAAAACCGAGGATCAGTTCAACAAGTATGTGAAGAATGCGAAAGTATGAGTCTGATGAGTGAAAATCCCAGGGCTATCCTAGACCTAACATGCGTTATCCTCTAAAATATTGATCGAAACCAGGTTTAATCGACTGTTTCAGTGTGGTATCACACTACTACGTGACCCAAACCAGAAAAAACCCATGATCTGTTCAACAAGTATGTGAAAAACGCGAAAGTATGAGCCTGATGAGGGCAAATCCCAGACCTATCCCAGACCTAACTTGCGTTATCCTCTAAAATATTGATCGAAACCAGGTTTAATTGACCGTTTCAGTGTGGTACCACATTACTACGTGATCCAAACCAGAAAAAACCCAGGATCCGTTCAAGAAGTATGTGAAGGATGCGAAAGTATGAGTCTGATCAGTGAAAATCTCAGGCCTTACCTAGACCTAACTTGCGTTGTCCTCTAAAATATTGATGGAAACCAGGTTTCATTGACTGTTTCAGTGTGGTACTACATTACTACGTGATGCAATCCAGAAAAAGCCCAGGATCTAGCCATCAAGTATGAGAAATATGCGAAAGAATGAGCCTGATGAGAGCAAATCCCAGACCTAACCTAGACCTAACATGCGTTATCCTCTAAAATATTGAGCGAAACCAGGTTAAATGGACTGTTTCAGTGTGGTACCACACTACTTCGTGATCCAAACCAGAAATAGCCCAGGATCTAGCCATGAAGTATGAGAAATATGCGAAAGTAAGAGCCTGATGAGGGCAAATCCTAGACCTATCCCAGACGTAACTTGCGTTATCCTCTAAAATATTGATCGAAACCAGGTTTAATTGACTGTTTCAGCGTGGTACCACATTACTACGTGATACAATCCAGAAACAGCCCAGGATCTAGCCATGAAGTATGAGAAATATGCGAAAGTATGAGCCTGATGAGGGCAAATCCTAGACCTAACACAGACCTAACATGAATTATTCTCTAAAATATTGACCGAAACCAGGTTTAATTGACTGTTTCAGCGTGGTACCACATTACTACGTGGTCCAAACCAGAAAAAACCCAGGATCAGTTGAACAAGTAAGTGAAGAATGCGAAAGTATGAGTCTGATGAGTGAAAATCCCAGGGCTAACCTAGACCTAACATGCGTCATCCTCTAAAATATTGATCAAAACCAGGTTTAATGGACTGTTTCAGTGTGGTACCACACTACAACGTGATCCAAACCTGAAAAAACCCAGGATCTGTTCAACAAGTATGTGAAAAACGCGAAAGTATGAGCCTGATGAGGGCAAATCCCAGACATATCCCAGACCTAACTTGCGTTGTCCTCTAAGATATTGATGGAAACCAGGTTTAATTGACTGTTGCAGTGTTGTACTTCATTACTACGTGATGCAATCCAGAAAAAGCCCAGGATCTAGCCATCAAGTATGAGAAATATGCGAAAAAATGAGCCTGATGAGAGCAAATCCCAGACCTAACCTAGACCTAACATGAATTATTCTCTAAAATATTGATCGAGACCAGGTTTAATCGACTGTTTCAGTGTGGTACCACATTACTACGTGATCCAAACCAGAAAAAACCGAGGATCAGTTCAACAAGTATGTGAAGAATGCGAAAGTATGAGTCTGATGAGTGAAAATCCCAGGGTTATCCTAGACCTAACATGCGTTATCCTCTAAAATATTGATCGAAACCAGGTTTAATCGACTGTTTCAGTGTGGTATAACACTACTACGTGACCCAAACCAGAAAAAACCCATGATCTGTTCAACAAGTATGTGAAAAACGCGTAAGTATGAGCCTGATGAGGGCAAGTCCCAGACCTATCCCAGACCTAACTTGCGTTATCCTCTAAAATATTGATCGAAACCAGGTTGAATTGACCGTTTCAGTGTGGTACCACATTACTACGTGATCCAAACCAGAAAAAACCCAGGATCCGTTCAACAAGTATGTGAAGGATGCGAAAGTATAAGTCTGATCAGTGAAAATCTCAGGTCTTACCTAGACCTAACTTGCGTTGTCCTCTAAAATAGTGATGGAAACCAGGTTTAATGGACTGTTTCAGTGTGGTACCACATTACTACGTGATCCACACCAGAAAAAACCCAAGATCCGTTCAACAAGTATGTGAAGAATGCGAAAGTATGAGTCTGATGAGGTCAAATCCCAGACATATCCCAGACCTAAATTGCGTTGTCCTCTAAGATATTGATGGAAACCAGGTTTAATTGACTGTTTCAGTGTTGTACTTCATTACTACGTGATGCAATCAAGAAAAAGCCCAGGATCTAGCCATCAAGTATGAGAAATATGCGAAAGAATGAGCCTGATGAGAGCAAATCCCAGACCTAACCTAGACCTAACATGAATTATTCTCTAAAATATTGATCGAGACCGGGTTTAATCGACTGTTTGAGTGTGGTACCACATTACTACGTGATCCAAACCAGAAAAAACCGAGGATCAGTTCAACAAGTATGTGAAGAATGCGAAAGTATGAGTCTGATGAGTGAAAATCCCAGGGCTATCCTAGACCTAACATGCGTTATCCTCTAAAATATTGATCGAAACCAGGTTTAATCGACTGTTTCAGTGTGGTATCACACTACTACGTGACCCAAACCAGAAAAAACCCATGATCTGTTCAACAAGTATGTGAAAAACGCGAAAGTATGAGCCTGATGAGGACAAATCCCAGACCTATCCTAGACCTAACTTGCGTTATCCTCCAAAATATTGATCGAAACCAGGTTTAATTGACCGTTTCAGTGTGGTACCACATTACTACGTGATCCACACCAGAAAAAACCCAAGATCCGTTCAACAAGTATGTGAAGAATGCGAAAGTATGAGTCTGATGAGGTCAAATCCCAGACCAATCCCAGACTTAACTTGCGTTATCCTATAAAATATTGATCGAAACCACGTTTAATCGACTGTTTCAGTGTGGTACCACATTACTACGTGATCCAAACTAGAAAAAACCCAGGATCTGTTCAACAATTATGTGAAAAACGCGAAAGTATGAGCCTGATGACGGCAAATCCCAGACATATCCCAGACCTAACTTGCGTTGTCCTCTAAGATATTGATGGAAACCAGGTTTAATTGACTGTTTCAGTGTTGTACTTCATTAGTACGTGATGCAATCAAGAAAAAGCCCAGGATCTAGCCATCAAGTATGAGAAATATGCGAAAGAATGAGCCTGATGAGAGCAAATCCCAGACCTAACCTAGACCTAACATGAATTATTCTCTAAAATATTGATCGAAACCAGGTTTAATTGACTGTTTCAGTGTGGTCCCACATTACTACGTGATCCAAACCAGAAAAAACCCCGGATCCCTTCAACAAGTATGTGAAGAATGCGAAAGTATGAGTCTGATGAGTGAAAATCCCAGGCCTAACCTAGACCTAACATGAGTTATACTCTAAAATATTGATCGAAACCAGGTTTAATCGACTGTTTCAGTGTGGTACCACGTTACTACGTGATCCAAACGAGCAAAAACCCAGGATCAGTTCAACAAGTATGTGAAGAATGCGAAAGTATGAGTCTGATCAGTGAAAATCTCAGGTCTTACCTAGACCTAACTTGCGTTGTCCTCTAAAATAGTGATGGAAACCAGGTTTAATGGACTGTTTCAGTGTGGTACCACATTACTACGTGATCCACACCAGAAAAAACCCAAGATCCGTTCAACAAGTATGTGAAGAATGCGAAAGTATGAGTCTGATGAGGTCAAATCCCAGACATATCCCAGACCTAACTTGCGTTGTCCTCTAAGATATTGATGGAAACCAGGTTTAATTGACTGTTTCAGTGTTGTACTTCATTACTACGTGATGCAATCAAGAAAAAGCCCAGGATCTAGCCATCAAGTATGAGAAATATGCGAAAGAATGAGCCTGATGAGAGCAAATCCCAGACCTAACCTAGACCTAACATGAATTATTCTCTAAAATATTGATCGAAACCAGGTTTAATTGACTGTTTCAGTGTGGTCCCACATTACTACGTGATCCAAACCAGAAAAAACCCCGGATCCCTTCAACAAGTATGTGAAGAATGCGAAAGTATGAGTCTGATGAGTGAAAATCCCAGGCCTAACCTAGACCTAACATGAGTTATACTCTAAAATATTGATCGAAACCAGGTTTAATCGACTGTTTCAGTGTGGTACCACGTTACTACGTGATCCAAACGAGCAAAAACCCAGGATCAGTTCAACAAGTATGTGAAGAATGCGAAAGTATGAGTCTGATCAGTGAAAATCCCAGGCCTAACCTAGACCTAGCTTGCGTTATCCTCTAAAATATTGATCGAAACCAGGTTTAATCGACTGTCTCAGTGTGGTACCACATTACTACGTGACCCAAACCAGAAAAATCCCATGATCTGTTCAACAAGTATGTGAAGAATGCGAAAGTATGAGTCTGATCAGTGAAAATCTCAGGCCTTACCTAGACCTAACTTGCGTTGTCCTCTAAAATAGTGATGGAAACCAGGTTTAATGGACTGTTTCAGTGTGGTACCACACTACTTCGTGATCCAAACCAGACAAAACCCAGGATCTGTTCATCAAGAATGTGAAAAACGCGAAACTGTGAGCCTGATGAGGGCAAATCATACACCTAACCCAGACCTAAGATGCGTTATCCTCTAAAATATTTATCCAGACCAGGTTTCATTGAATGTTTCAGTGTAGTACCACTTTACTACGTGATCCAGTCCAGAAATAGCTCAGGATCTGTTCAACGAGTATGTGAAAAACGCGAAAGTATGAGCCTGATGAGGGCAAATCCCAGACATATCCCAGACCTAACTTGCGCTGTCCTCTAAGATATTGATCGAAACCTGGTTTAATCGACTGTTTCAGTGTGGTACCACATTACTATGTGATCCAAACCAGAAAATAACCCAGGATCTAGCCATCAAGTATGAGAAATATGCGAAAGAATGAGCATGATGAGAGCAAATCCCAGACCTAACCTAGACCTAACATGAATTATTCTCTAAAATATTGATCGAAACCAGGTTTAATTGACTGTTTCAGTGTGGTACCACACTACAACGTGATCCAAACCTGAAAAAACCCAGGATCTGTTCAACAAGTATGTGAAAAACGCGAAAGTATGAGCCTGATGAGGGCAAATCCCAGACATATCCCAGACCTAACTTGCGTTGTCCTCTAAGATATTGATGGAAACCAGGTTTAATTGACTGTTGCAGTGTTGTACTTCATTACTACGTGATGCAATCCAGAAAAAGCCCAGGATCTAGCCATCAAGTATGAGAAATATGCGAAAAAATGAGCCTGATGAGAGCAAATCCCAGACCTAACCTAGACCTAACATGAATTATTCTCTAAAATATTGATCGAGACCAGGTTTAATCGACTGTTTCAGTGTGGTACCACATTACTACGTGATCCAAACCAGAAAAAACCGAGGATCAGTTCAACAAGTATGTGAAGAATGCGAAAGTATGAGTCTGATGAGTGAAAATCCCAGGGTTATCCTAGACCTAACATGCGTTATCCTCTAAAATATTGATCGAAACCAGGTTTAATCGACTGTTTCAGTGTGGTATAACACTACTACGTGACCCAAACCAGAAAAAACCCATGATCTGTTCAACAAGTATGTGAAAAACGCGTAAGTATGAGCCTGATGAGGGCAAGTCCCAGACCTATCCCAGACCTAACTTGCGTTATCCTCGAAAATATTGATCGAAACCAGGTTGAATTGACCGTTTCAGTGTGGTACCACATTACTACGTGATCCAAACCAGAAAAAACCCAGGATCCGTTCAACAAGTATGTGAAGGATGCGAAAGTATAAGTCTGATCAGTGAAAATCTCAGGTCTTACCTAGACCTAACTTGCGTTGTCCTCTAAAATAGTGATGGAAACCAGGTTTAATGGACTGTTTCAGTGTGGTACCACATTACTACGTGATCCACACCAGAAAAAACCCAAGATCCGTTCAACAAGTATGTGAAGAATGCGAAAGTATGAGTCTGATGAGGTCAAATCCCAGACATATCCCAGACCTAACTTGCGTTGTCCTCTAAGATATTGATGGAAACCAGGTTTAATTGACTGTTTCAGTGTTGTACTTCATTACTACGTGATGCAATCAAGAAAAAGCCCGGGATCTAGCCATCAAGTATGAGAAATATGCGAAAGAATGAGCCTGATGAGAGCAAATCCCAGACCTAACCTAGACCTAACATGAATTATTCTCTAAAATATTGATCGAGACCGGGTTTAATCGACTGTTTCAGTGTGGTACCACATTACTACGTGATCCAAACCAGAAAAAACCGAGGATCAGTTCAACAAGTATGTGAAGAATGCGAAAGTATGAGTCTGATGAGTGAAAATCCCAGGGCTATCCTAGACCTAACATGCGTTATCCTCTAAAATATTGATCGAAACCAGGTTTAATCGACTGTTTCAGTGTGGTATCACACTACTACGTGACCCAAACCAGAAAAAACCCATGATCTGTTCAACAAGTATGTGAAAAACGCGAAAGTATGAGCCTGATGAGGACAAATCCCAGACCTATCCCAGACCTAACTTGCGTTATCCTCTAAAATATTGATCGAAACCAGGTTTAATTGACCGTTTCAGTGTGGTACCACATTACTACGTGATCCACACCAGAAAAAACCCAAGATCCGTTCAACAAGTATGTGAAGAATGCGAAAGTATGAGTCTGATGAGGTCAAATCCCAGACCAATCCCAGACTTAACTTGCGTTATCCTATAAAATATTGATCGAAACCACGTTTAATCGACTGTTTCAGTGTGGTACCACATTACTACGTGATCCAAACTAGAAAAAACCCAGGATCTGTTCAACAATTATGTGAAAAACGCGAAAGTATGAGCCTGATGACGGCAAATCCCAGACATATCCCAGACCTAACTTGCGTTGTCCTCTAAGATATTGATGGAAACCAGGTTTAATTGACTGTTTCAGTGTTGTACTTCATTACTACGTGATGCAATCAAGAAAAAGCCCAGGATCTAGCCATCAAGTATGAGAAATATGCGAAAGAATGAGCCTGATGAGAGCAAATCCCAGACCTAACCTAGACCTAACATGAATTATTCTCTAAAATATTGATCGAAACCAGGTTTAATTGACTGTTTCAGTGTGGTCCCACATTACTACGTGATCCAAACCAGAAAAAACCCCGGATCCCTTCAACAAGTATGTGAAGAATGCGAAAGTATGAGTCTGATGAGTGAAAATCCCAGGCCTAACCTAGACCTAACATGAGTTATACTCTAAAATATTGATCGAAACCAGGTTTAATCGACTGTTTCAGTGTGGTACCACGTTACTAAGTGATCCAAACCAGCAAAAACCCAGGATCAGTTCAACAAGTATGTGAAGAATGCGAAAGTATGAGTCTGATCAGTGAAAATCCCAGGCCTAACCTAGACCTAGCTTGCGTTATCCTCTAAAATATTGATCGAAACCAGGTTTAATCGACTGTCTCAGTGTGGTACCACATTACTACGTGACCCAAACCAGAAAAATCCCATGATCTGTTCAACAAGTATGTGAAAAACGCGAAAGTATGAGCCTGATGAGGGCAAATCCCAGACATATCCCAGACCTAACCTGCGTTGTCCTCTAAGATATTGATGGAAACCAGGTTTAATTGACTGTTTCAGTGTTGTACTACATTACTACGTGATGCAATCCAGAAAACGCCCAGGATCTAGCCATCAAGTATGAGAAATATGCGAAAGAATGAGCCTGATGAGAGCAAATCCCAGACCTAACCTAGACCTAACATGCGTTATCCTCTAAAATATTGATCGAAACCAGGTTTAATCGACTGTTTCAGTGTGGTATAACACTACTACGTGACCCAAACCAGAAAAAACCCATGATCTGTTCAACAAGTATGTGAAGAATGCGAAAGTATGAGTCTGATGAGGTCAAATCCCAGACCAATCCCAGACTTAACTTGCGTTATCCTCTAAAATATTGATCGAAACCAGGTTTAATCGACTGTTTCAGTGTTGTACCACATTACTACGTGATCCAAACCAGAAAAAACCCAGGATCTGTTCAACGAGTATGTGCAGTGTGCGAAAGTATGAGTCTGATGAGGGCAAATCCCAGACCTATCCCAGACCTAACATGCGTTATCCTCGAAAATATTTATCAAGACCACGTTTAATTGATTGTTTCAGTGTGGACCCACATTACTACGTGATCCAAACCAGAAAAAACCCAGGATCCGTTCAACAAGTATGTGAAGAATGCGAAAGTATGAGTCTGATGAGTGAAAATCCCAGACCTAACCTAGACCTAACATGCGTTATGCTCTAAAATATTGATCGAAACCAGGTTTAATTGGCCGTTTCAGTGTGGTACCACATTACTACGTGATCCAAACCAGAAAAAACCCAGGATCCGTTCAACAAGTATGTGAAGGATGCGAAAGTATGAGTCTGATAAGTGAAAATCTCAGGCCTTACCTAGACCTAACTTGCGTTGTCCTCTAAAATATTGATGGAAACCAGGTTTCATTGACTGTTTCAGTGTGGTACTACATGACTACGTGATGCAATCCAGAAAAAGCCCAGGATCTAGCCATCAAGTATGAGAAATATGCGAATGAATGAGCCTGATGAGAGCAAATCCCAGACCTAACCTAGACCTAACATGCGTTATCCTCTAAAATATTGAGCGAAACCAGGTTTAATGGGCTGTTTCAGTGTGCTACCACACTACTTCGTGATCCAAACCAGAAAAAACCCAGGATCTGTTCAACAAGTATGTGAAAAACGCGAAACTGTGAGCCTGATGAGGGCAAATCTTAGACCTAACCCAGACCTAAGATGCGTTATCCTCTAAAATATTTATCCAGACCAGGTTTCATTGACTGTTTCAGCGTGGTACCACATTACTACGTGATCCAAACCAGAAAAAACCCAGGATCTGTTCAACAAGTATGTGAAAAACGCGAAAGTATGAGCCTGATGAGGGCAAATCCCAGACATATCCCAGACTTAACTTGCGTTGTCCTCTAAGATATTGATGGAAACCAGGTTTAATTGACTGTTGCAGTGTTGTACTACATTACTACGTGATGCAATCCAGAAAAAGCTCAGGATCTAGCCATCAAGTATGAGAAATATGCGAAAGAATGAGCCTGATGAGAGCAAATCCCAGACCTATCCCAGACGTAACTTGCGTTGTCCTCTAAAATATTGATCGAAACCAGGTTTAATTGACCGTTTCAGTGTGGTACCACATTACTACGTGATCCAAACCAGAAAAAACCCAGGATCCGTTCAACAAGTATCTGAAGGATGCGAAAGTATGAGTCTGATCAGTGGAAATCACAGGCCTTACCTAGACCTAACTTGCGTTGTCCTGTAAAATATTGATGGAAACCAGGTTTCATTGACTGTTTCAGTGTGGTACTACATTACTACGTGATGCAATCCAGAAAAAGCCCAGGATCTAGCCATCAAGTACGAGAAATATGCGAAGGAATGAGCCTGATGAGAGCAAATCCCAGACCTAACCTAAACCTAACATGCGTTATCCTCTAAAATATTGAGCGAAACCAGGTTTAATGGACTGTTTTAGTGTGGTACCACACTACTTCGTGATCCAAACCAGAAATAGCCCAGGATCTAGCCATGAAGTATGAGAAATATGCGAAAGTAAGAGCCTGATGAGGGCAAATCCTAGACCTATCCCAGACGTAACTTGCGTTATCCTCTAAAATATTGATCGAAACCAGGTTTAATTGACCGTTTCAGTGTGGTACCACATTACTACGTGATCCAAACCAGAAAAAACCCAGGATCCGTTCAACAAGTATGTGAAGGATGCGAAAGTATGAGTCTGATCAGTGGAAATCACAGGCCTTACCTAGACCTAACTTGCGTTGTCCTCTAAAATATTGATCGAAACCAGGTTTAATTGACTGTTTCAGCGTGGTACCACATTACTACGTGATACAATCCAGAAACAGCCCAGGATCTAGCCATCAAGTATGAGAAATATGCGAAAGAATGAGCCTGATGAGAGCAAATCCCAGACCTAACCTAGACCTAACATGAATTATTCTCTAAAATATTGATCGAGACCAGGTTTAATCGACTGTTTCAGTGTGGTACCACATTACTACGT